>NW_022734379.1:53214-60062 GCF_011630105.1 Anneissia japonica | reverse complement strand
TGTACCTGATTAGACATACTAAGGGAAGAGTCCATAACAACTCCAAGATTTCTACAGGACAGCGAAGGCTCAATGAATGCATCCCCTATTTTGATAGAAGGAGTCCAGCGAGCAGGCTTAAAACATGAGGAAAATGAATGAGTTCAGTTTTTGCATCATTCATTATAAGGTTGTTGGACTGACACCAAGATCGAACTTTGGCTATGCACAATTCTAGTCTACTAACAGCAGCATCGCGCTGATCTGGATGGAAAATAACATAGAGCTGCGTATCATCAGCATATATATATGGATTCGGTCATTTTAAATTCAATATGGCGGCCATAGCAGGCGTCAGAAACTTGGAGCAATTTCTTTTTTAATTTACACATATTAAAGATATTTTGTAACAAGTTTCATGCTTTGGTAATAAAGTGTACAACTTGGCCCTTAGCTGCTCTACTAAAATGCGCAACCTGGTGCTTTGGCAGCAGTTAATTAGGGTTTTTCAATATTTAAGGATTTAAGTGCTTAGGAAAATTTTTACATTTTCAGTTGACATGTAATGACATTAGAGGTAAAAATGGAAATTTTTACATTTGTAGGTGAAATGTTTCTACGTTTGTGGTTAAACAGATTTTTACATGGCGATTTTTTTTTACAGTTATGGTTATTTTTACATTTGTGGTTGACATGTTATGACATTTGAGGATATTTTAAAATTTGCGGGTAGAATGTTTTGACATGTGGTTATTTTTACATTTGTGGTAGATTTTTACATTAGTGGGCTCTACAGGGCCCTTGGCGGCCCCCTGGCCCCTAGCCTAGATGCTCGCTTCGCTCGCATACTGGACCTTATGAAATACCACCCCCCCCCCACTTTCAAAAAGGTTCCGCCGCCGTTGGTAGCCCTATTGTAAGCTGGCTACATTTTTAAATAATCTAGCACTTTAAAATTACATTAAACAGGTGCACTTCTGCACCGTTATTTTTGGTAAACATTCTTTGTAAGCTGTTTATTTCTTAGTAGGCTGTTTATGCCTAACCCTATTAAATTCCCGTTACACACGGCGCTCCTGGCGCTCCATATTTCACAAATCGGGAAAAAAAGCTAGGTCCAAAATAGTACGCACTGCGCATGCATGACTGTATTACACAGGAAAATCTCTCCAGTGTGTTGTTCCGGAAATCGCCGAGGTTTATACGATCTATGATTGACCCTTACCGCGCCACGGATCAGTGGAGGCTAGTCGGTTCCAGTTCCTGCATGAAAAAGGACTAGCCTATGCCTAGAATTACTTCTTAATGAAGCCAATAGCAAAAGCACCAAAAGACAAATTAAATATTTCTTGTCAGTAGTAGGCATCTAGTTAGCCTAGACTAGGCTAGGAAGTATAAGTACATTTTAGGCCTCGTATAATCTATGTACGAGGTATTAAAACAATTATTGACTGCTGTAGATTCGAGGAACGGTAAAATCTATTTCCCATTCGGTGACGTGGAGACATATCTTGCGTGTTGAAAAGGCTATTGAACAATGATTGGCTCATTCGACTGTTATCTAATATATTTATAGTGAGAATACAGTAAGTACTTTTCTGCGTCACAATGCAAACAGTTTTTGTTAACAAAAATAGCGACTGGCCGGGTCACAAATTGGAATAGTATTTCCGCGTCGATTGCTGAACCATGAAAGTTTACACTAATGGCTTCCCTGTGGAAGGAGATGTTGGTGATACTTTAACTCTCTACTGTATATTGATAACTTTCCAAAAGTTATTTGAATCTGTTTAACCATAAGGTCATGTAAAATAAATAATTGGTTGGAATCCCCTCCCTACCATCAGAGACGTCACCGACCCGATTTCTCTTCTTTTTTTTTCACAAAACACTCACAAACTCTATTTAATATAGGTTTGTTTACCACCCGTCCGCACGCTAGCCAGACCACTTGCAGTTCATGTTCTACTGTTGTTCTATACTGTAGCCACATGGCATCTACGATGCCTGTTGGAGTGAATTGTTGCATTGTAACCTTTCAACTATTCAATAGACATATTATGTGATGGTCCCGCTATTGGATGGTCCCGCGAAAGAGTCTCGTGGGCCGCCCGAGTCTTGGGGGACCGGTGTGAGCAAGCTGCGTCTTGTGGTCACACATTAGACTAATAAAACCCATTTTTTATCATCAGTTTTATATGGTGTACGGATCTCTTTGTATTTCATCGAACACTATATGGTCACACTGGTGCCGTGATCAGCCGTTTTATCTTCTTTTACCGAAGATAACTTTTGTCGTCGATCGAGCCACCTCTTTATCATCGGGTCAAGCTCGCTAGTCAAAAGGTTTGCTATTCAATTCATTATTCATAAAATTCGTTATTCATAACATTAGCTTACACTAATAGCAGTTCGTTATTCATAATGAAGAAAAAGGTTCGCTATTCATAAAATAAATAAGGACCGCTTTTCATAAGGTTCGCTAGTCATAATCAAGAAAAGGGGTCACTATAATAGTGATATTCATTATTTATTAAAAGAACCACAAGGCATAAAGTTCGCTAGTCATAATCAAGAAAAGTGGTTCGCTACTCATAATATAAATAAAGGACCGTTATTCATAAAGTTCGTTATTCATAATAAAAAAAAAAAGAGGTTCGCTATTCATAATAAAAATAGAGGTTCGCAATTCATAATATAAAAAAACCTTCACTAGTTAATAAAAAATCAATTAAAAAAAGGTAATAAATCAATACAAAAAGAAGGTTTGTCATAATAAAAAAACAACAAAAATGGTTTACTGGTCATTACAATAAGAGTAAAAGCTAGTCATACTCCTGCATTTCAATTTCACCCAAACTTCTTTTGTTTTTAACTGTATTTTTTTGTTGATAGGCCTAATGATAGAAAACTTATATATCGTTTGTAACACATGCTGAGGAAGACCCAAGCACGGGTCGAAACATTCATGTTTTGAATAAATTTTGTGTTCTAAGCCTACCAAGTCGTTGTTGTCATCTCACTGCCTTTTTTCATTGAGTTATATATTTATATATATTTATTTATATTTTTAATCATCAA
This sequence comes from Anneissia japonica, assembly GCF_011630105.1. Lineage (NCBI taxonomy): Eukaryota > Metazoa > Echinodermata > Crinoidea > Comatulida > Comatulidae > Anneissia > Anneissia japonica. The sequence goes on along the minus strand of NW_022734379.1, from coordinate 57,002 downwards.
AGGTACATATACCGTGTTTGATAAGGACATGATGGAACATCGTAGGCTTCCTGTAGCTTTTTTAACGAATATTACAATAATATAATATTATTAATAATTATTAATATAATAATATTATTATAGTAATATTATTTTATCACACAAAAACTTTTTATAGGACTTTATTCGTTGAAAAGCTAGAGGGTAGCCTAAGATGCTCCATCATATCCTCATTAACACTGTATATGTACCTTTGATGATTTATATTATATTTATTCAGCAGTGTTAACGGCTAACTTCCTTCAATATCATATACAATATACGACAGTATTTATTTCTAGTCGTATCTCCAGATTTATCCGTCAAACGCTCGCTTGATATGTACCATTGTGTAATACAATGTTTCCGGCGGTTATTTGGACCTGTTCAACCATGAGGCCTTCGTGGTCTACTGGTTATGACGCTTGTCATAACCACTAGAGCAACCAAGCAAACCACATATTTCGGATAAGGCAATCAATTAATTGCCTCACCAAAAATGTCATTTATCTCATATATTGTAATATTTGTGGTAGACAATATGTCGAGGAAACAAAAAACACTCTCCGTATGAGAATAGATCAGCTATCAAAACATCTAAGCTTGATCAACCAGTAGCCGAACATTTCAATTTAGCTGGTCATTCAATTTCAAATTTCAGAGTGATTGCAATTGACCATAATGCCAGTTGGAGCGACAAAAATCGCAAAGATAAAGAGTATCACTGGGAACTTTTACTTAAAACAACCACAGCATTTGGACTCAATATTAGGAACGTTCTCCCTGTACACTAAATTAAACCAATCGCATTTCAATTTATTCTGGATAAATCATTTGGCTTATTTATTGAGGCTTGCCTCCAAAGTTTAGTTTTGGCCTGTTTACTTGTTTAGGCTGTTTATTCTAATCTCACCGAGCCTATTGTTTCCAATCATGCTTGCATGAAATTCTCACTTTATACCATATAGCTTTTTGTACCCTCACTCACTCACCACTGAGGAAGGACTAGTGTTGTCCGAAAGCTCTGGTTCTATTTCTGGTTGTTTACTTACGTTTACTTTTTAGCTGTTGCTTATTGCTTATTATTGTATCTCTACTGAGATCCAGCCATTGTTTCCCACAGCATTGTTGTTTTTCAGTATTTTGCCTTTTAATCTATATATCATTTTCTACTGTTTGTATCATTTTGATCCAACTCTGCTGTAATTCTGAAGGGTACTGTGGATAATTTCAAATTTCTACGACGCTTGTCGGAAAAACGCGTCAGGTATCGTAACCATCTTATTATTTATCTTGAACATCGTTCTAACAATTCGGCTCCTAAAGGACTACAATTTCATGTCAGGTCTGGTATTCCATTCGCAGATCGTGACTTCCATTCCCGCTGGAATGGCGTCCTTAACAAAAATGCATGTCGATTAAATGAGGTCCAAATTGGCAACTGCCGCAAACTCTAGGACTAGAAGGCTAAAAAGAGACCTTCCTATATCTGAGTTTCAAAACAAACTCAAGATTATTGCCAAGGATTGCCTTAAGCTTTCCAAGGAACTTTCCCTGATGAGAAAAAACAAATTTGGTCGAGACAATATCACTTCAACACAAGTGATCCAACCTTCGCACAATGTTTGCCTTTTACGTAAACCTAGAAGGTTCATTCGGCGCTTTAGTGATAATCCGTGCAACACCACGGATTCAGTTGTTCAAATTAACTGTCAGCTTTCCGAAGGAGAAACCAAACTTCTATCCCGAGGACTCAAATTTTGCCCAAAACCGAGGCAGGCTGACCTTCAACAACTATCTTTGGATCTGGGACCTTTCTTCCGACGTTTAAGATGCCGTGAATTTTTCGCCGATTCCGACGGCAACACCACGGATAACACGGGCAATGTTACCAAATTCAAACCTAAAAGTACCTGGAATCCCATTAGGAATCGTTGCCCAGCTTTAGAAACTTTCATTCAGGCCATTGAGGAGGACGTTAAAAACCACACTCCTAGTCCAGATTTCCGCGACAATCTCACAAAAAATGAGAGGCAGGCCATCACCAATTTGCGTCAGCGTGATGATATTATCATCAAACCAGCTGATAAAGGCTCTGCCACTGTCGTAATGGACATTAAATTCTATGAAGAGGAGTCCTTAAGACAACTAAACAATCCTCTTCACTATCGGAAGCTCACAGAGGACCCCAATCCGGAAATTTCTAAGGAAGTGGAAAAATCTGTATTAAAGATGGTTAAAAAAGGTTCTATCGATCCCAAAATTGGACCCCATCTCATCCAGGTCGATCCGGCACAATGACGTTTCTACGTCCTACCCAAAATCCACAAAGCAGGCCATCCTGGCAGACCCATTATTTCGGGCAACGGTACTGCTACAGAAAAAATCTCTGAATATGTGGATGATTTATTGAGACCATATGTTGTTGCTCTCCCCTTGTACATTCAGGACTCCACGGACTTTATCCGCAAAATTAACCAAATTTCAAATTTACTTAATAATACTGTTCTGGCTACACTTGATGTTTCGTCATTATATACTAATATCCCTCATGAAGAAGGTGTTATTGCGTGCATTTCAAATTACAAGCAAATTCGGAGCAAAACCCCATCTAAATCACATCTCCGTGAACTTATCATGCTGATTCTGACCAATAATAACTTTCTTTTCGGCGACGGTCATTACCTTCAAATTCATGGCACAGCGATGGGCACCAAAATGGCTCCATCTTTTGCTAACTTATTTATGGGACAATTTGAGGCCAATTTCCTGTCCCTACAGCCCAAGAAACCAGATGTTTGGTTTCGCTACATTGATGATATCTTCATGATCTGGACCCATGGTGAAGATAGTTTGGATATGTTACTATTTAACATTAATTCGGCTCATCCCACAATCAAATTCACTGCTAACAAATCCACAAGCAGTGTAGATTTTCTGGACATTACCTAGACCATGGAAAATGGTGCACTTAAAACTGATCTCTTCAGTAAACCCACGGATAAGCATATGTACCTGCTCCCTAGCAGCTGTCACCCCCCGCACTGTACAAAAAACATTCCGTACAGCCAAGCATTGCGCATGAGACGCATTTGTTCTTCGGATTTAGATTTTCAGAATCGAACAGAAGAACTATCCGGACATCTCCGGAATAGAAATTATCATCGAGGACCCATTGAAAATGCTATTAAAAAAAAAAGCAAAGGACATACCTCGTGCTCAAACACTGACGTACAAACCACGTCAACGATCGACCAGAGTGCCACTGGTCACTACATATCACCCTAGGTTACCACCACTAAGGGCTATAATTCAGAAAGATATGCCTATTCTACAGACCACACAACGTCTTCGGTCTGTTTTTCCGGATACACCGTTCAAAGCCTATCGCAGACCACCTAACCTTCGTGATATATTAGTACGATCTAAATTCAAGAGGCAAACTAACTACTGCGACAACCGTAATTTGGGTAGTCATCTTTGTGGTTCATCATGCAAAACATGCTCCTTGCTTGATTCTACACAATCATTCAAGAGCAACCAAACAAACCACATATTTCGGATAAGGCAATCAATTAATTGCCAAAAATGTCATTTATCTCACATATTGTAATATTTGTGGTAAACAATATGTCGGAGAAACAAAAAACACTCTCCGTATGAGAATGACACAACACAGATCAGCTATCAGAACATCTAAGCTTGATCAACCAGTAGCCGAACATTTCAATTTAGCTGGTCATTCAATTTCAAATTTCAGAGTGATTGCA
>NW_022734379.1:51127-52611 GCF_011630105.1 Anneissia japonica | reverse complement strand
TAAAGCGAGGTTCAACAGTAGCTTTGATTAGACATTTTATTAATACTTAGTTTCGTACCACACACAGTGACACTTTCTAGATAAAATTGCCTAAAGACTATTTAAAACACAGAAATACAATTGATTGAGATAAATTCCGCATCCGCAGAAAGGCAGAGCGGTACTTCAAAGGTATTAATTAAGGTTTAATAAACAAAGAAAGTGATTATAAACTGTAATTGCGCGGGTAGGGTAATTATGGTAAAAATCCCACAAACCTCCAAAACACAATGTAAAAAACCAAACAATTCAATTGTAATTGACTCGATTGGTATATCAATAAGAAAATTAAATATTCATAAGAACCTATTTTTTGGTTAAAATGTTGATTTTTTTTTTTTTTTAAATTGCAAATACACCACAAACCTCCAAACACACTGCGAACCCCATCCAAACCCTTTAAAACTTTCTTTTTCTTTAATAAATAATAATTTGATGTTCATATCAACCCATTGTTTGTGGGGTTTACCAATACCCGGATTGAATTTCTAGAAAAATTGTGATTCCGCTTCCATGGAATTGGCCACAAATAAATGATTTTAATATTAATAAATGCATGATTTATGTTGATTTGTTTATTATTTTGTTGCTTTTTTTAACATTTAAATGGAAAAAAGAAATAAAAGTGATATTCACTGCTTTTTTTTTATCTTTGAAGCATGTTGTAGCAAAATTGTTAAGTTGTCGCACAGTCCAGTATTGAGTAAATGAGCTATAAACTATGGGAGCTCAAAAAATTGCCTAAAAATCCAAATTTGTTTTTCACTATAGATCAACAGTTTAATGTTTTATTAACCATGTCCCAAGGTATTAGTTCTGGAAGTGGTTAAAAAATTGTTTATTTAACGTTATTGTTCATAGTTTATTCTAATAAACAATGTATGCACAAATAACTTTGAAAGGCAATTACTCAAAATCCTGTTTACAATAATACTCTAAGAGTACTGTACTTTCACTTTCCAATAACTTTGGCTTGAAATGTCCAATTTGAATGAATGACCCCTGCTTTTAAAGATCACATACTCAGGTATCTGGAAATACCAATAACTTGAATTTCAATTTTTGCTACAACTTAGCCATTTTGCTACAACATGCCTCATTTTATCATCGAATATGTAATTGGCAATTTATTTGATGTTAGATTCCTTTTAAAAACTAGATTATTTCAGTTTAAAAAAATGTATATAATTATTTTTTTTAAATCAGTTTAAATACAGAATTTTATTATTGGGCCATTTTTACCTACCTATCATCATTTGGGGACATTTTTACCGGGGCCATTTTTACCGGGGCCATCTTTTCCGGGCCATTTTTTTCTGGGCCGTTTTGCCGGGGCCATTCTTACCGTACACCTTATGGAAATATTCGTCGCCTTCACCACTATATTTATTATGGAACAACGTGCTACATCATTTCACGATGATACATCTTTATATATACATATA
>NW_022734379.1:41846-49734 GCF_011630105.1 Anneissia japonica | reverse complement strand
GATAAATTCAATTTTTTAGTTTTGAGATAATTTAATAAGCCTTATTCTAAAGATCAACAAACCTAACAATAGCAGGTTCTAAGTCGATGTATATGTAGGATCATACTGTTAAAATTTGAAAAATGTAAACTTTAATGAAGAAAGATAATTTGTTGATATTGATTTTGTTTTGCGCCAAAAATAGATAAATCCACCTCCTGATTTGTTTTTTTACAAATCCAGCATCAGCAGGAACTCTGAAATGTAATACGGTACCATTATTACAAATTAATTTACTATTCTAAATTAAATAGAAACTCATTTTGAGACAATCAAAACCAGGTCTGGATGGTTATGGTTGGGGGTGGGTGGAGGTATGCTTAATATCATGTTTCTGAATTCAACCCAGTTTTTTTTTTGTATTGTAGGCCTATGTGCTTTATAACATTAATATTATACTGAGTGTTATTACTTAAGCTATTATTTTGTAATAACAGAGCTGTCATATTCATTGGCGTATCCAGGGTGGGGGGGTTCAAGGGGTCGGACGAACCCCCCTCTGTGAAAAACGTAACAAAATACTATGGGTCCTAGCTTACAAATTCATGCTAACTAGACGCGGATCCAGACCTTCGCCCAATTTGCCCAGGCGAAGTGAGTGAGAAATCAAAATAAAACGTTGACCATTTTTCCAACAATCATACTTAACTTTCCTTGACACTTATTTTGAACATGACCATTATAAAAATGTTTAAATCCACACTATCCTATATCTTACACTTTACTGATTGTACTGTAGGCCCTACCAAAAATAGATAAATCCAGAGAGGTACATTCCCAATACATTATTGTCTTCCACTTCTAAAGCTGGTTTCGCACTAGGCGAATATATTCGCGCGAATCAAAGTGTCGTTTGTTTCCTGAGCTCTGATTTGTTGCGCATTTTTTCGATTCGAAAAAACTTCGACAGGAATGTTAGTGCGCATGCGCATGAACTGACGCTTTCGATACACGCGAATAAATTTGCCTAGTGGAAAACAGACTTATAGCGCATGACGCAGTGCATAGCAAACGTTATGTATTAACCACTAATAATAATAATAATAATAGTAGCGTAGGTATGGGCAGTGCAGTAATTGCACAGCACTGGGGCCCGGGGCTATTGGGGGCTCGTTCAATAAGTCTAATGATCTAAAAATATAACTTTAAACAAATCCTATTTACCCTTCAATAATATTAGGTTTCAGATGCTATAGTTATTGATTATATTCATTACACTTTATCTATTACCTATTTCCCAAACGCTGCAAGTAAAAAAAAAAACAAAAAAAACAAGCCCTTACGTATACACTAATATACTTTTTGCAAACACATTTCTAAAGCAATAAAATATCGTCACGCACGTGTTTGTGGTATTTTAAAGTTGTTTCAACTATTATTGTGTACGTTTTTAAACACTTCAGATCATCATAACTCCATGAAGACATTTTAGATTAAATTCACTGTAAGTAGGTCGATGACTGTTGTATTATTGAATGGTTATTGAAAAGTAATTGTTATTATCGTGATGGAATAGACAATACCTGGATTTGCATTAGGAGAATCAATTAGGAGGCCTACATGTATTTTGCCCAACCTGTCGTGAAAATGTATTGAATACTCAGTGCGTGATGCACTAATATACTTTTTGAAAACACATTTCTAAAGCAATAAAATATCGTCACGCACATTTGTGTTTGTGGTATTTTAAAGTTGTTTCAACTATTATTTGTGTACGTTTTTAAACACTTCAGATCATCATATTAACTTCATGAATACATTTTACATTTAATTCACTGAAAGTAGGTCGATGACTATTCTATTATTGGATGGTAATTGTTATTAGTTAGTGTGATGGAATAGACAATACCTTGATTTGCGTCAGGCCCATATAAAAAAATTCTATAGAATTCTATCTAAAAAACACCATAGAATGTCTATAGTATATTGTTTAGAAAATCTATAGAAAATTCTGTAGAAACAGCTATAGAAACTTTACAGAAGCCCACTATAAAAAGTCGACTAAAACTCTATAAAAAAAAATCTATTAAAAATCTGTAAAAATCTATTAAAACTCTATTAAAAATATATAAAAAGTCTATTAAAAAACTATGAAAATTCTATTAAAACTCTATAAAAAGTCTTTGAAAATTTTATTAAAAAAAACCTTTAAAAACTATAGAAAATCTATAAACAATTTTATAAAAACCATATAAATCTATAAAATAAAACCCTATATAAACCTAAACATTTTATAGGAAAAAAACCTACAAAAAATACATTAAATATCATGCGAATAGAAATTCTATACAATTGTATAGAAAGTGTATATAAATTGAACGATTTTCTATTTTAAAAAAAAAACTGTGTATTCTATAAAAAAAGAATTGTGGGTGTTTTGTGTTTTTGGACAATTCAACTGGTCTTCAACTGGCCCCAATTCCAATTGTTTTTCAATGGTCCCAGTTCCAACTGCTCTTTAATTTGTCACGTCCCAGTTCCAACTTGTCTCTATTGGCCAAACTTTCCACGGTCTCTATTCCTTGTTGCAAATTAGTAACAATGGCTTTAATCAACTTCTGCAGACTTACAAAATACACTGAGTTCATATACAAACCATAATTTTTTTAATTAAAGACACCAACAAACATCATACGGTGGGGACATTACTTCCCCAGGGTATCATTTACTAGCATAACCCTTCACATATCGTTCTGCTTATGTCTTACTGTTAAACATACTGTACCTCATATTCAAGGCTATTCTACAGTTCTTTGCTTTTACAGTCCGGTTTAAATAAGCATTTTTTTCGTAATGTAGTCCTATTACAAGAGTTTATATTTTTTATTATATAAAACAATATTCAAGAACCATTTGTGTTACAGGTGTGCATAAACCAGCAATTCTTTGTGATATTACAGCAGCAACTGTCCATAACCATTCCTTTTCTTGTCCGATGGTACCAAGCTAAATTAGTATGAATTATGCCGTTGAACAAATCTAGTTGGAAATATTGAATCACAGTGATTTGTATTAACATTTTTCGGAGTTTCACTCTTGCTGAAAGATATAACAAAACAAAATTTTTAAAAAGAATAATAATGGTAAACTTATACAGTATATAGAGCGCATATTATAGAAACTGCTATTAAATGTATTACAGTATACAGTATGTAGAGCGGATACTATAGAAACCTCTATTAAAAGTATTATATCCCTTTGGAATTATTGTATTGAAATAGGAGTGCTATACCTAATGTAGCTAAGAGACTAGCAGTTACTTTTTTTTAATCAAAAGAAAATTTTTTTTTCTTTAGTTTTCAAAATAGCTTAGGCCTACTTTACAATTTCAATATCCCTGGCCTTAAGGCCTAATAAATTTGATTATTTGATTAAACAAAACATTATATTCACCTTAGAATGTCAGGTAATTTTCTGTTCACAGATACGTCTTCAAATACTATACTTTCCTACTACAATGATTGAGTTGACCGGATTGAGTTTTCACTTACAGTAAAACCGAGACTTGAGTATCTTGAAATAAAAAGTCACCATTTATGTTATTATAAACCTGGTCAGAGTGGGTATTTATTTATTTACCAGCAGCAGCAGCACCAGCAGCACCAGCAGCAGCACCAGCAGCAGCAGCACCAGCACCAGCACCAGCAGCACCAGCACCAGCAGCAGCAGCAGCACCAGCAGCACCAGCAGCACCAGCAACAACAACAACAACAACAACAACAACAACAACAACAAGAACAACAATAATAATAAAAATAATAATAATAATAATAATAATAATAATAATAATAATAATAATAAATACTACCATATATCCGTGCTCCGCACGGTGTTGATTGAGTCGGGAAAGGTGGCGATCATGTACATTGTTGAATGGGGAAGTTGAGTAGGCAATCGTTGTGGATGTTATGGTTACCATATTATGTCATTATTTTTCTGAAGGACATCTTTGTAGTTAATTTTTTTGAGTGTCTTTGCAGCACACTAAGGTCCTTGTGAGGAATTATTGTGCAGTGTGATCAAGGGTGGATCCAGAATGTTTCAAACGGGGTGGCACAACAATCTCAGAATATGTAAATGAGTAGCACACAGCATTGATTTGCATTGAACTGTTAAACAATTAGTGTCAAAACGGAGGGGGAACGTACTCCCGTGTGCCCCCCCCCCCCACCTTACTGGATCCCCCTTTGTCCCTCTGCACGTACCGTAAGTCTTACATGGTGAAGTTGGTGGGGTTCGATCACTGTGGTGAAATCAAGGGTGGGGGGGGGAATCCCTGTGAGCACGGGGCAGTCGCAATAATTACATTTTACGGTACAATACCGGTATTACATTAGTCACACAAACGCTCAAATATGCGACACGGTGTACTGGTTATACCGGTATTACACGCACACAACCAAAAATCAGGTTGGAAAGTCATATGCCTATATTTATACAAGATAAAAAAATAAGTTTGCGTTACCACGTGAAAGACTTGTTATGGCGATAGGCTTTGGCTTATTTTGTTTAACTTGATATTATTGTGAAGGGAATGTTCATCAATTATAATTATGAGGTCTATGGTTAACGGCTTTGGATGACACCAGAGAATAATTTGTCCAAACGCGCGAACATCGATGTTCGTCAAAGTTAGCCGAACTTCTCCCATGAGATCGAGATAATTACGATGGCTGTAGGCCGTAATATAAGTCTAAAGTAATAACAAACGTTTCTAATTTCATCCATTCTATCCAAAGCTACGGTATCTTCTTCAGATAATGTCATCCCGTACACGCGAGGACTTCGAATACGCTACAAAACCAACTTAAACTATACTAAATACAGTGTTCGTGATCTGATTGGAAATCCTGTATCGTGATTATTGATGTTATGATGGTCGTAAAACTCCTAATCTCAATTCGTGAATGTTTACAACTAGGGCAATTTACTGCGGCACGAAATTACACGTGCCACGTGCCAATGTTAAACGCGTGTCTCTCGCGTGGGCACTATTGACTTGAGTTCATCATGGTTCCATGATCCCATATGTTTCTTATTTTCTGCGCAATAGCTTCTCTTATTAAACCATATAAATATGTTAAAGCGTGGAGTAACGACACAGATCGTGTCCACTCTGCCGTGTTTTATTCAATTAATTTTCCCCACGAGAGAGATCGTGGCACGAGCCAAATTGTATTTTTTTAATTATAACTTACCTTTCAACAACTCATTTTCAAGATGATTTAGTAATTTCATCTACTATGAAAGACTTTAAATTCTGCCGCAAGGAACTACTTAACGTTGTCTCTTGACATCGTGTGACCTATGCAAGAGTAAAACAGCCTCGGTTATCTATTTGCGAATTTAGTTTGCGATAAAAATTATCTTCAGTTTCATTTTCTGTTAAGACCTATTTTTACATACCGGTACAATTGCACTGGGGCGGATCCAATGGAGGGCATGGGTGGCACTTACCCAATCCCTTTTTATGCCACTGCTGAATGTTTAAACTTCCAATACATAGGCTTAGGCCTATAATGCCATGCCATGTATTGAAATGAGAAATACATGGCATAAAAAACTAGAATACAAATACAATATTTTCAATCCGCTTTGTTTTGTGCCACTACTGCTACCGTACCGCTCTTCATTATCTATTCTGATAATTTTAATTTCCAGGTTGTTTTAATATTCTGGATCTGCCCCTGAATTTGGTCACCAATTGCCAATGTTAAGATACATCCGGGCCTACTGTAATATGTAATTACATAGAGACGAATGTAAGATGCGCTCAAGTGCACAACCACTGACCAATTAATATTTCTGTCTCTTATACACATCTAGAGTTTAGGAGATTTTTGGTTGATATTTGTATGTCTGGCGTATAAGACGACTCCCTGTTTCATGGTCGGAATTTTTTGTGGTTTATTGTTACAACCAACCGTTGATTATGTGACAGGAACCCGAACTTCCGCAGGGGTTTTGTAATCAGCAATACCGCATATACTCGCGTAGGTCCTATAAGGTGACCCGTGTATAAGACGGAATCCGAGTTTTAGAAAATTTTTGGTTGATATTTGTATGTCTGGCGTATAAGACGACTCCCTGTTTCATGGTCGGAATTCCTAATTTTTGTGGTCCTGATACTGCATCTAGCTGGAGAAATGGAGTCAAATGCAAGGGTAATCATCCAAAATACCATTTTATGAGTTTTTAAATCTTTACAACCAAAATCATATTTTCCCGTATTAAAATTGCTTTCATTCATACAACATTGCTTCATTGCAGTATTAATTTCGCGTGTTACGGACGATCCGCACATAAGACGAACATGATTATAAAAATCTAAAATCTGAATGCCGTGCGTATAAGACGACCCCCCTTTTTTCGATCGTAATTTGCTATTCTAAGCCTCGTCTATACGTGCGTATATACGGCATTTGTTTTAAAACCCAGGTCACCTGAGCATTAGAGGATTCCCCCATACAGTGGCGTATTTTGTAATAAACTGAGCTGTCGTATTTTGTAATAAAGTCTGTCGTATTTTGTAACGACACATAAAATGCGTGTTTTCAACTATACCTTTGCAGTTTTTGAGGGATTACATAAAAACTTGTGTTAATTTTTGTTTGGTGTGACTATTAGATATCAAGAGGTCAGAGGTCATGTTGTCGGTCGCATTTAAAAATCGCTCTTTTCTTCTATTAGTTGTACAGTTTCTAATGGGTTAAATCAAATATTTGTAATAATTAACGATTGTATCGTGTAGCAGTGTGATAAAAAGACGTCAAAGGTCATGTATATCTCTCCTTTTATTTCACAATAATGAACGTTGCATAAATATATAATTAATTAAATAAATGGTGTAATAAAGATGCTTCTTGCTTGGGAATCATCAGAAATAGTTTTTAAGGTCGGAGGTCATTAGTGGCTATTTGACTTCTACAGTGTAAAGAAATAACATTTATGACATGATACTAATAGGTCCAAGGTCGCATTGTCATTCGAATTTTAGAATCACTTAGAATCGTGGAGCAGGAAGAAGAAGAAGAAGAAGAAGAAGAAGAAGAAGAAGAAGTAGAAGTAGAAGAAGAAGAAGAAGAAGAAGAAGAAGAAGAAGAAGAAGAAGAAGAAGAAGAAGAAGAAGAAGAAGAATGGAAGCTTTGTTAGTAAACTTTACTTGCAGACGGCCGTTAATTTGACTTTTTTGAAAGTCAAATACATTATGTATGGATGGATGTATCCTTTAAACGGTAATTCAGACGTCGTGCACCACATCCCTTCGTCGAATAAAGAAGTTTTTGATGACCAATGTTTGACGTTGGGAAGATTTTATGACTTCATTTTCATTAAAAAAAATAAAAAAAACAGTACTGGTGGATTGTCTTTAACGGTAAACCGTTCTATGTTTCAATAAAATCGGGTGAGGGCTGTTCTTGAAATCTTTCAGCGCAGGGTACTTGGAACGATTCCTGGACTAGTTTCACGATTATATCATACTGCTTGTCACTCATGGACGAGTGTTTTCTCAGACTATAACTCGCAATACTTGCTACGTTCAGTAGGCATAACTCCAGGATCAAGATTGTCTTCATATTGGATATAAACGCTACCCAATTATAGAAACGCCAATGAAATTGGGATGAAGAAAGCATAGAACAAATTCTATAAAATGATTTATCTTATGAAAGTCGGTTAAAGGTCTAGCTTGTCATGTCAGCCATTACGAAAATATGTACGGCAATCTCCTGTTAGGCAAATTTGAGCCGATAAGCATTAAGTGCCTAGTTTGCGATAACACAGTTGCGTGGCACAAAACTAAGTATTAATAAAATTTATAATCAAAGCTACTGTTGAACCTCGCTTT
>NW_022734379.1:30114-39806 GCF_011630105.1 Anneissia japonica | reverse complement strand
ATATGTAGAAGCTTTTTTTTGCGCTGTCATTTTACATTCTTGTTTGAACATATTGAACCTTGACTTCAATCTGCGTTGACAAGTTGCTAAAGCCCTTCAAGTGGAACATAATAAACAATGCACATTATTCCTAGTAAATAATGAAAGTTATTCATGCATCAGTTTCAATGAATGATAAAGCATGGATGAAATCCTTTGATAAAGCGAAATAAAAAAAAATAGTAAAGTTCTTCTATGTGCTACAGTATCTTTACTTCTGGACAATTTTGACATGGCCTGGATTGTAAACAATTCAGATAAATGTGAATTATTGAAATGTAAGCGTTGTAATAATTAATGATAGTAATATTGTCTGGCATATAATGCAGCCTACAAAATTTCAAGTTGGCATTCCACAATTTTTGAGAATATTGACGAACAAGAATTGGCACAGGTTTTTTGGCAACCTATAGTAGATTTTCCATGCTTCAGCATCCACCGTATTTTACACTGCAATCTGAGGCATGGTTTCCACTGAGACAGATCGTACCGGAAACTACATTTATGTACGTTGTACCCGAGGAAAATTTGCCAATCGTAAAACAAATTTTTTGTAAAATATTAATAGGCAATAATATATAATCCACATGCGACTCCTCTTTCTACTCTTTGCCAAATGTGGGCCTCTTTACTATCTAATAGTAGCAAAGTTGTTGTAGATTTGTAAGGGTACAATGTGTTAATGACTTCATAAACTTGAGTATTTGTAAAAACACGGAGGATTGAAAGTTGGCAAGTTTTTGCTGGCCTATTTTTATCCTCATTTTGGGCCTTGCGGGGACTTAGCAGGGGATGTAATTTCCAAAATGGTTACATGCATGTGAGAGTCCCGGCCACCTCCTAGCAATGCGGAGCATCGTTTTAATGTACATCCCCGGCTAAGTCCCCGCCACACCGCCGTAGTCCTGGGAAAATGCCTCGCTAATAAATGATTGGAGGATAAAACCTACTTGAAGGTTTAGCCTACAGTAGGTCTGAATCGGAGAAGCAACGTGAGAGCTAGGCCAAGGAGATGAGGTTCCTTGATGGAAGCACTACGCGTGCGTATCACTTAGCAGTTTCCATGGAAGTTTGGACTACAATTGACAAGTGCATAATCTGTCTCTTATACACATCTAGATGTGTATAAGAGATAGATTTTTCAGTGGGATTGAGCACTGTTTCACAAAAAATTGAGATATTTTTTTTTTATATATATATATATATATATATATATATATATATATATATATATGTGTGTGTGTGTGTGTGTGTGTGTGTGTATGATGTTACGTAGTATGTAGAATTGTATTCACTTGATTAATAGTAAACTTTTTTTAGAATAATGTGTATTATTTTCTTCTGGCAAATTACTGTAGTTTTCATTCCACGTGAAAAGCGTATAATTATAATTGAGTATGTATTTGACATTAGGCCTATCAATAAAAAAAATACAGTTAAAAACAAAAGAACTCAAGGAATGATAATAATGAAGGTGGTGGTTTAATGGGGAAAATTGTGCCGGGTGGAGTGCACGGGAGTGGCGTTATGTGGGGGTGAAATAGAAATGCAGTATGACTAGCTTTCACTCTTATTGTAATGACCAGTAAACCATTTTTGTTGTTTTTTTTATTATGACAAACTTTTTTTTTATTGATTTATTACCTTTTTTTTATTGATTTATTAACTAGTGAACGTTTTTTTTTTTATATTATGAATTGCGAACCCCTTTTTTTATTATGAATGGCGAACCTCTTTTAGTTATTATGAATAGCGAACCTCTTTTTTTATTATGAATAGGAACGTCTTTTTTTATTATTAATAACGAACATCTTTTTTTTTTATTATGAATATCAAACCTCTTTTTTATTAAAAATAGCGAACCTTTTTTTATTATGAATAGCGAACCTTATGACTAACGTCCTATTTTTTTATTATAAATAACGAACTCTTTTTTTGATTATGACTAATAAAACCTTTATTTTGACTAGCGAACCTGTCATTCTATTATAATTAGCGAACCTTATAAATAATGAGCTTTATGAATAGTGGACTTTTTTCAAAATTATGAATAGTGAACCTTAAAAACAATTGTATTTATAACCAGCGGACCTTATGAACAGTGGACCTTATAAATAGCGAACCTTATGACTAGCGAGTGGACCCCTTATCATCATCACCATCAGCTGTGCAGCAGTAGCGGACCAGACTCACACATTCACGCAGCGAGGATCTGTCCGGTTGTATCTTTTCCAGTATCAATTTTTTTACTAGGCCACAGTATCTGTTCTAATTTCAATAAGCCTGTGTTATATATATATATATATGATTGCTGATAATTTGCTTCCAGTCATAAAGTAGGTGTCTATAAAACGAAGGCCGAAGACCCAAAAACGAAGACCCCTATTTTTTCTCTTTTATTTTGATAATAATACACCAGGCTGTCACAGGATCAAAATTGTTAATTTTTTTGAGCGTCTGTTTGTGAAATTTTCAAGGGTCTTCGTTTTATAGCGAGTCTACAAAACGAAGACCGAAGACCCAAAAAACAAAGACTTCCAGTTATTTCTCAATTATCTTATTGAAAGTCATCATAAAACTGGTGCCAAGTACTTATTTCATTATTTTATCGGATGAATAAGATAATAAGGGTCTTCGTTTTAGAGACACCCTATATGGGTGTCTACAAAACGAAGACCGAAGACCAGAAAAACGAAGACCCACATTTTTTTCTCTCAATCGTGATGAAAATAATGTTTTTAAATCACTTCATGCTATGTATATTCATTAATTTCATTCATGGATTTTATTAAATATAAATATAAAAATTCAAGCAAAAAAGTAAAATTAAGATTATACCATAAAAACTACAAAATTACTATAAATAAAAAATAAATGAGTAAGTGAATAAATAAATAACGGGGGAACAGAAGGCAGTATAATGTATTGTAGACGAATCTAAATTGCACATTATTTACATTGCCCTGGTGGGAGACATTAAAACAGTACATTAAAAAGCGAAAATACACGATAAAAACGGTAAAAAAGGAATGTAAACTAAATTGATCACATCAACATGAAATCAAATTTAAACATGGATATATCAAAACAGTAGACAGTACATTAAATTAAATTACAGGACAGAAACTCAAATGATCACATCAACAACAAGTCTTATTCCGATATCCCTCAACCACAGTGGACATAAACATTGATTGGATCATTATTGATCAAAATTTACAATTGTATAAATAATGAACATAGTAGTAACTTGTTCAAAAGTTTAACAAAGTAAGGTATCGGGCTTCTTCGGAAGCGTTCTGTTTTCAAACATAATATGGAGTGATCCTTTGAGTTTCTAATTCTATTTAACTAACTCGTGTCTTTGTTTGGGTAGCCAGGTTTGAAATATTAGGTGATGAGCAAGCTTCTGTGCAAATTTAAGAGATAAGCTTTCTCTACGTTTACATATTTTTTCTATAGGCCTATTCATCAGTGAAATTGCTTGATCATAATGATCATATTGGTTTCCCAAAATAATCCTGAAGTCTCGTTTTTGGACGTTTTGAAGCATGGAGCTCAATTCAAGAGTGAGACCCGCATTCCACACCGGGAGAGCATATTCTAAGAGAGATCTTACATATCCTTTATAAACTATAATCAATTCTTCCCAGGACAGGTGGAATTTTTTGAGTAGTTTCAACATGAAAAGTATATATAGTATAGTACTCGTCTTTTTAGCACATTATCGCCTGAGTCAATTTTATGATTTACTCTTTATTCCAGTTCCGAAGCGGCAACCAATGTTGTATGTCCACGGCTGTTGGCTAAGCGCGTCTTGGCGCTGCTACCCTCTAAACGAAAGTAAGGTTTGGCCTAGCCTAACTTGCCACAAGTCTCTTATTTTTTATTATTTATCTCATTCTCGACAGCGCCAACAACGAGAAAGTTAATTTAGAGACGGAATAAATCCGGGAAAAAAAAAGAAATCGAGTATGGGACGCTATTTTCATAAATTCATAAACTTGTTCCATGTTAAAATAAACAGCAGGAATGTGATATAGTGGCGCTTATGTGCAGCATCGGTCATTTAGTAGTGACGCCAACATAGGATGGACGAGATAATTAAGGGTCTTCGTTTTTATTTTTGTACCGTACGCAATTCGTATGCAACATGAATGATTTGAAAGAGGTTGTACCGTACGCTTCTCGTATGCTACACAGGGAGAGATTATGTCTTTATTTGGTTTGTACCGTACGCTATTCGTAGGCTGCATTACTGAATGCTTTCTTTTTGAGCTGGTTTTTGGAAGAATGTTTTCTTGCACCGTACGCTATCCGTATGATTTTTGGTTGTCAAAAAAACAATAGTTTTCCTACCGACCTCTTTTTTTTTTTTTTTTTTGGGGGGGGGGGAGGGGGTTTTGGTGGTTTTTTTTTTTGTTTTTTTTGTTGCACTGTACGCTATTTGTACGCTGCGTTATTGAATAATTTCGTTGGAAAGGTTTGCACCATACACCCTTCGTATGCTGCACACTTGAATGGATTATATGGAGATGGTTTGTACTGTACGCTTCCGTATGCTACAATGATGGTAGATTTCTTTTTTGCACTTTACGGTCTTCGTATGCTGCTGTGTTGCATTATTTGTGATATTTTCATATGTACCATATGCAATTCATATGCTACATGTTTTTCTTTCATTTTAGACACTTTATTTGTTTTGTATCATACGCCATTCGTATGGTACAGTACATAGATACTGAACAGTTACTTCATTCACCGTATGCCATTCATATGCTGGAGTGATGTCAACAGTCCCAAGAGTCACCAAGAATCTCATCGATGGAATCTAACCAATACTCAATCTCTATAGACAATACGGAGATGGTTTGTACTGTACGCTTCCGTATGCTACAATGATGGTAGATTTCTTTTTTGCACTGTACAGTATTCGTATGCTGCTGTTTTGCATTATTTGTGACGTTTTCATGTACCATATGCTATTCATATACATGTTTTTCTTTTATTTGAGACACTTTATTGTTTTTTTGTATCATACGCCATTCTTATCTTATCTGTGGAATCTACTTGGAGTCATCAGTTACTCAAGGGATGTGAACTTCATCTATCAATCTTCAGATGTTCAACCAATGGATGCAACCATCGTTTTCTAAAGAGCTTATTCTTTAATTGAGCGTTATTGAACGCATATAACTATTATATGAACTCTGTTTTAAATCATTATATTACTATAATACTGAATTGATAACAATGGATACATGAACAACATTATAATACATTATAATGTACATTATAATGTACATTATAATGCTATAATGCATAGATAGGGGATGTATTTGTTATTATTTCTGCATACATATGAGAAATGGGACACTTCCTTGAAAGAGGATGAGTAGTGTAACCTTTCAAATATTATATTCAATAGACATATTATAGGATGGTCCCACGAAAGAGTCTCGATAGGATAGGATAGGAAGAGACTAGAGAGAGACGAGTCTCGGAGGACCGGTGTGAGCAAGCTGCGTCTTGTGGTCACACATTAGACTAATAAAACCCATTTATGATCAGTTTAATGTGGTGTCTGGTTCTCTTTGTATTTCATGGAACACTGGGGTCACAGCATCAGAGACGTAGCCAGGATTGTGAAAGGGGGAGGGGAGTCGTTATGCGAGGGCGAAGCCCCCTGGAAAGTAGCGGGCTCTGAAAAGTTTTTAGGGCTGTTCTGAGATGATAATGTGAAAATTGCAATAAACGCATCATAAATAATATTAGTAAGCCTAACAATAATATAAAACTCAACAGTGGTGGATCCAGGAACTCACTAGAGTTGACCCAGGGAGGGACTTTTACAGATTTGGGAACCACCCACCTCTGCCGCACCATGGTTATCAGTTCCAATCCTGTTTCTTTTTTTTTTTTTTTTTTAGTTTTCAAAACAGCTTCAAATTAAATATTGTGCAGACAGTACATTAGAGTGTTACAGTGATATCCATTATAGGCCTATTACATACACATTATATTTTATTTATAACCTCCATTATGGTCGTAAGTACAGTACAGTGTGTATATTTGGAGTATGATTCATAATCAGAACCTACAGTACAGTAGACCCCTGAACTAAAAATCTAAACAAAACATTTTATTCACCTTTAAAAGTCAGGCAATTTTTTGTTTCCGCAACTGCCACAATAAGGCTTCAAACAAACATCACTTTAATGAGAGACCTGCTGAGACTGAGTGACCAACATCTTCTGTAATAGTGATTAAGCCCTAGACCTACATACAGTAACTGTCACCAAAAATACAAAGGTTTATCCCTCAACCCATTGTTTCATTATATAGCATGGACTATAATAAGTGAGAGCACGGCCTAATTTACCAATAGCTTAACTACGGGTCAAGGCTACAGTCTGGGCAGTCCGACAATATTACTCCAATAATTACTAAATGATACAGAATTACCTAAATGATACCGCAATTATTTTATATTACTATTATATATCATATCTTGTTATTATTATTATTATTATTATTATTATTATTATTATTATTATTATTAATTAGTATTATTATTATTATATCTACTTTTATTTTAATACTATCATTATTACATTTTTTTTAAATTGTATTACTTCTATTACTGTTTTTTTAATTAGAATCTTAATATACCTTTATAAAGTGATGTATATTTTTATGAATACAGTAGAACCCTCCTTTTGGACACCCATATTCAAAGGTCAACCCTATTAAGTGGACACTTTTCCGTGAAACGAGGGACAGTGTATTTTTTAACACTACAGCCAACCCCTATTTAGGGGACGTCTAAGTGTGCCAAATTGGAAAACAAATAAAATATAATAAATGAAATATAAGATTACATACAAGTTAAATATTTCTGTTTAAATACAAATAGTAGAGACGCTACACATACAGATATTAATCATCTTATACTATTTCAAACCATATAAAATTATTTGATTATTTATAGAAAGCTCAACAAAAAAAAAAGATTATTCAGTCATTAACATTGCATAATTAGAGGATATTGGGAATATATTAACTATTGTTGTTTTAATTACATTTCTGCTGATTTCATATTATAGATATCTATGATATTTGTTTAATTTTTTAGCCTTCGTTGTCATGGCAACGACCCATTATCTAAATTTTACAGTTTTTGTCAATTTTGGACATTTTTAGAAGTAAAAAACCACTGACTTTCAGACCTTATTAAAAAAAAGAACATGCACTATATATATTTTTTGTGATTCTCCATGTAAATTACCAGGTATTACCTTTCATTTATCTCCAAAAAAATTGTGTAAAAAATTATGTTTGGAAGATACCATTATTTACAAAAGGGGGTTTTTCTCAAAATATTTTTTTTTAAAGTATGCCTCAGAAACCTATCTGTAACTTCCAAAGTGGTGCATACATATCCACCATCTTCCATATTTTAATAGTCAATAGTTGTCCAAACAATTATCAAGAAAAAAAGTTGTGGGTAAATTACACACGTGGATGCGATATTGCCAGAAAAAACGGCATTTTTTGAATAAAAAATATATAATTTTTGACTGAATGGATAATACTAGAAATCAACGTAAATTTATTTCAAAATAATGTTATTATAGTTACATAAATAGTCTAACAACATGTTAAGAAATGTGTTGCCAGGCTCATTTCAAGTTTGTTAAAACTTAATTTTGTACTGTATTGCCAGAAAACAGCGTTGTTTTTATTGAAAATTAAGGTAGGCCTAAATATACATCTTTTTACTGAACAATAACGCTATAAAATATAATATAATTCATTAACCAAAACAAATATAGTTAATTTACTAGTTTAACAACATGCTAAGTAATGTGTTATAAGGTTTATCAATATGCGTTACTGTTGCCAGAAAAAGCAGCATTTTTTCATTAAAAAATATTGTAAATAGGCCTATACATTTTTTACTGTATACGGAAAACGCTATAATATAAAATATAATTCATTTAATTATAATATTACTATATACATGACTATTATAACAACATTTGTTGCCAGGTTTATTTCAAGTATGTTAAACTCAATATTATACTGCATTGCATGTAAATCAAACAACTTAAATAAACTTTCTGAAAACCAAACAAATTCAAACACCACTCTGCAGCAATCCATGATAAATTCGCTTTCAACGACGAATTCACCATGAAAAGTTAATTGTGCCATATACAATTGGATGTTAAAGTTCAACTGTTTAGTGGACAAGCATGTGGAGGTTGTTATTGTGATTCCTCTTCGGCAGCTTAAAGAACATCTTCATCTGACCTGTCAACAGTTTAGTAGCCTACAGTATACTAACTGCGTCTTGACATTTCTCTAGAAAATAGCTTTACATCTTTTGCTCAGATTTCGGTTGATTTAGATAACTAACTAACTCGTCGTCCCTAGCTATTTATTCTCATGTCTTTCTCAACCTCTGACACTAACTGTTTAGAATTTCTTTTGAACATATTCTTTTTGTTGTTTCTAAAAATCATGTGTTTTTTTCTTGTTTTCTTTAAATGTGAAGGTGCGTATTTAATAAGTGTTGAATATATTTTCAGTAAACTTCTATCAGATTACTCTTCATACTCTTCATATCCACACCTATTTGTGACCCAAGACCACAAAAGGGCTGTAAACTCAACAGGTTTCGAGAAAAAGAGCCTAATAGACAGTATAACATGTAATTTGAGCAAAATGTGATTATATCATAAATATAAAGTATTACCTTTACTCGTACTATTTTAAAAGTTTGGGTTCTCAACTCTAAATCCTAAAATTCAGTAATTTTATGAAGGCCATTCTACGAGAAACGTATATAAATTTACCAACTTTCAAACCGCCATACTTCGCTTCCAAACAACTTATTCACCTACATAAAATTCAGGCCCCCAACTAGATAAATGAAAACTATCGGATAATAATACGTTTATTAGTACTCGTATGCAATGTTTGTGATTTCAGAATAAACAAACAGTATAGTTATAAAATAGTAGAATGGTCACAGAGTTAGTAAAGGTAAGTCTAAAACGTATTCATGAAGTCATTCAAAATCGTGTACAAATACAAAATACAAAACTTTAAAGTATGTTCCGAAAGTATTTGTAGTGCATCGTACTGTGGTACAAAGCTTACGTAATTGACCTAAATCAGGGAACAGTGAAATTACAATTTCACTGTTACCTGCCTAAATGAAGGAAATAACCTTGAATTAATTCAAGGTACACTACACTGGCAGTGAAGTGGATTAGAAATTATGTGGATTGCGGTTGAGTACATGTTAAGAAACTAGTTGTGGTTATTGAAACTTTAAAAAAATATTGACGCCAGCAGAATAATCATCAGCACTATTTTCAGCGATGTGAAACTAAAACGTATTGATGAAGTATATTTACACAACGTCATTCAAGTCATGTAGAAAATAGTTAAACAGCTTTAAATAACCAAACAAAAACGTGCGTGTCAACATTACAATTGCTTTAGAAATATATCTTCAAAAGTAATTTTCTAGATCATAGCACCATTGTACAGACTATCTTTAGTACTAAATGAAAACAATAACCTTGAAGTAATTCAAAAGATACGAAGCCGTTCATGTCTTGTTTAAAAAAAAAAATGAT
>NW_022734379.1:3449-28496 GCF_011630105.1 Anneissia japonica | reverse complement strand
GAAAAATAGCACCAAGTTATACAGTAATATAGTAACAATAACATATAATAATAAAAATAATTGTTAATAAACTAATGTTACAGTAATTTAAATGACAAATTGGCTGGTTTTTCCAGATACAATGTAAATAAATAAAAATAATAATATAATAATAATAATAATATATAACATCATATCATATTTTAATATTTATTTTATTTGCTGTATTTGTTATGTAGTAGAAAGCGTAGGATTCATAACAAAACAAAAATAAAAACCGTCCGATAATATTAATTGATAGTTTAGTAATAATAGTATTAATTTTATTTGCTTTTAAGTAGCATGTTGTTACTTATTAGAAATACAACAAAACATAAATAAAAAAAGTATGATAAACCGATTGACGAACTTGCAATGATAATTAGGCCTAGTTATATTAAATTTAGCGTTTCGAAACTTCATTGGCACTTCCATATATTTGTTGAAAACAAACCGCGACCGAAACGATCTGTATTCCTAGGCCTAGGGCCAGGCCAATTTTAATATTATTTCTAGCCTGAATTGTTACTATACTACGGCCTGGGCATGACCCAGGGGAGGCGCCAGGATTTTCCAAAGGAGGGTCCGAGATCCCCGACCTGGGAGTGGGAGGTCTCCGACGAAAAAAAAACCGAAAGAATTTCAGGGTTTTAGCCTAAGATTTAGGCCGGCCAGGCCGGGCCTATGCTAGGGCCTAGCTAGGCTAGTTCTAGCCTAGGCCTAAGCTAACCTAGGCCCCTATTCGACTTTGGATTCTACTGGGCTAGGGCCTAGCCTGGCCTGATTAATATGAGAAAAATAAACATAGCTGGATCCCAGCCTATTCTAGGCTAGGCCTAGTTCGAAGCTAGGGGCTGGGCCTGGCCTAATTTTTTGCGGCCCAGCGAATTAATTAATTGTGTTATGGTTTTTTTTTCCTTAGGCCATCTTTTCCCGACAGAGTCCTTTCCCCCGGGTCCGTGCTGGCGCAACCCCTGGCCTGACACTGACTTATAGTTACAGGCTAGGCTACATTACTACTACTGCTACCACTACCACTACTACAACCAGCTACTACAACTACTACTACCACTACTGCTCCATTACTACTACTACTACTTGGCTAATAATTAGCCTGTAGGCTTAGGTCCGTGCAATTGAACTTTACTATTGTGTACCTAAAAGTTACAATAGTAATTTGCAGCTTCATTTGAGAGAGTACATTGTTTCAACCATTAATTAACTATGTACTGTATTTACTATAAATTTTCATTTGTTGTAGCTCATCTTTTATTTTCTAGAATCTAAACATGGATCCATCAAGTAGAGGGTTTCAGCTGCTGTCCTTAGCCCGAAAGAGTAAGATATAACCATTGATTGTTAATTATAATAATTTAGCATTATTCAGGTCCTCATTTCACAGTAAAACTGAATTTCTTGACTTTGTATAAAAAAGAACAATTCAAAACAAAACCAAAGAAATATAAATGCAGAAAGTCAAAATAAAACATTAATAAAACATTAATATAAAAAGAAAAAAAAATCCCATTAAGATCTTTTAATTTTATTATGGGATGTTAATTAACTGTATGCTTTTTTATTATTTTTATAAGGACTTTGTACATAGGACCTGTTTAAAGATTAAGGAAAAACTCGATTGTAAATTTATATAAATTTACAGTTTAGGAAATTAAATAGATAAGTAAAAATAATAGATTTATGATGACGACTTTTCTTAGTGTTGCTTGAGCTTGCTTAAGCAATAGCACATGATTTCATCAACAATTAAAAAAACACCAATTTATTATAAAATTACAATGTTTAATGCTAAAATTTAACACTAAATACTCTACAGTATAGACCTATCCTAATTTTATATCTGTTTTTAAATGTTTAAAAGTTTTATATAATATGGTACAATGTTTGCACATCAACAGTTTTTCTAATAGTTTGTAGCATTATCCCAGTGAAAATAGTTGAGTATCACATAAATGGTGTCCTAATAGGCATGATGTAAATTCATTGACATGCTAACATTGAGCATCCAGTATAATCAAATTTTTGGTTTGGTTCAGTCATTCTCAATATGCATTAATAATGTTTGTTTTGAATTCAATAGGTAATGATAATTATGTGATGTACCTATAGGCCTACCCAAATTTACTTATATTTGAATATGATAAAACTTTGCATTATTTTTAAGCTATTTACTATTATCAAAATATGAAATATGTTTAGGTGATGCATCCAGAGTTCTATCTGCTTATATTTGAATAACATGACAAACCTTTGCATTATTTAAGGGTAATAATGTCTTTTTGTTATTTAGAATTTAGAGAAAAAACCTCCAAAAGTAACCACCATCCGCCTACACAAAATAGACTTCTCAGTGGTGAGTGTAAAGACTTTAATAATAACACAAACAAAAAAATTAAATAAAGGATATATAAAAAATAACAAGATTTCATCATTTACTTTTCAAGATTTCAAATTAATTAATTATTAATCAAAATTAACAATTGTTTTTTCATTGGTCATAACATGGCAAGATTAATCTTATTTTCATTTGATATTTAGATGATAAGGTAAGGAAGTGGTTGCAAAGGTCAAAACTTAGCTGCCACCAAGAGGATATAGATTCACTACTGCCTGAAGGTTGGTACAAAACTAGTTGAGCTCCATTGAAATATAAGTTATAGATATTAGCAAATGTAATTTTATCTTGGAATCGAATATTTCTTATTACTAACATAGTTTTCAAATTTGTATTAGGATGTAAAACAGTATAACTACTGAAGTTTTATCAGTTTAAACCAGTCACTCCTGGCAGATGTCGATGATATAGTACTGTATTTGAATTTTACAAACTTTAGAAAGCAAAAAAAAAATGTGTATATATTAAAAAAGGTGTGCAGAGTACGGTATACAAAAACTCAGAAAATACATTCTGATTTTGATACAAGAAACTACTACGTAACTGATTAATTCAAAAATGGCCTTAAGTTACTACAAATAATTAAAATTACCATTTTTTCAAGTCTTGATGGCATTAAGAGACATTATTGGATTAGACATTAATGTCCATAACATTAATATGTTTCGTTTAATTATTGTTATAGACACTGAGAGTTATGTAGCTAATAGTGAGATAGAAAGTGCAAACGTAGACGACGATCAATATATTCGATATATATAGTAAGAGTCAAATTTTTTTTTTTTTCATTAAAATACATCTATTTCATGTATTCATTTTACATTATTTTTGTTTGCTTTACTAGGTAATTTTAATTGCAGGGACATATATTATGCAGTTTTATGTAGTGTTTTTAAGAATTGTCATTGTCAAGCCTAAACATTAAATATCAAAAGGCCACAGCTTCACATATGTCATTCTATTAATACTGGAAAATAACTTGCCGCTATTTGTGGCTGATTATTAAGTAATGTTATAATTATGTGTTTTTGTACATGTACTGAAATGCTTAAAAATTGTTGGTCTCCTCTTTTCAGAAAGTATAAAGGGTGTAATGATACATGAGGTAAGTGAGATATTAAAATTGAGGTTATATTTAATTGTAGATTACATGATACTAAATTAGCATATTTTTAGATGCTTTGTTTATTTTTTTTTTTTTAATGGTCTACAGTCTTAAAAAGTGTTAGAGCATGGTGAAAACTAAAGAATGCATCACCATTTAAAATATCAATTTAAATTTACTAGTACTTTTCTCTATTTTTTTCCTGTATTTTTTTCTGTATCTAGTACTTCATTGATGCATATTCTCATGTTTATATATCTTGTATGAATATTTTTGGGTTACTTTTATATCTTTAGCAGCAGAAGACAAGTTCCAAAATGCTCAAAAATAAAGGCAAGTTTTACTAGTTAACGTCAACTAATGTCAACAAGTGTTGTTGATTGTAATTATGATTATTGTTGTTATTATTATTATTATTATTATTATAAATTATTATTATTATATGTATCATTGCTATACGTAGGCGACACTTCATGCAAAAAAATGCTATCTTATGGCGACAAAAATAATACGGCGACAAATAACTAGATCTATTTTATTTTTAAAGGAGAGGTTTACAAATTTTACAGATTTTACTGATTTAGCATACTGTTTTTAAATAGTGAATGTTGCGCGCAACACAGCAGCTAAATTTGCATTAACATATGAGCATCTATCCATCCACATTTAGCTAGAGGCCATGTGATGCATAGGAGTAGGATAATTCAAAGATGAATTGATGTATCACTATTTTTGAGAATAAAAAAAAATTATATTAACATACTATTAAATTAGATTGCAAATTATATACAATAAACTTCTCCTTTACCATTAACTTTTATGTACATGATTTCTAAGTTTTGTAACATTTTGTTGTTTGTCTTACTAGTTTGCCAAGTTCATAAGATTACAGGGACATTCTTATATTGTGTTGTTTTCATGGATGGCCAAAACTAAGTAAATAAATTGAACTCAGTCAAACCTAAAGTGAACAGACAAAGATATATAAAAAAAAGCTAGAAATAGCAAATTATGAAAAAAAGAGGAGTGGGGGTGGGGAGTGAGTCTTCATGACATACAAATTTTAAATTTTTTCAGTCATATTCGTCTTCGTGCAGATCATGTGTAACAAACAAATTAATTATAGCATTGATGCTGCTAAACTGTTAGGCCAATGAATTAATGCAGTATTGAATATGACAGAATAAACTTTTGATTCAATTAAAAATCTCACTGGTATTATTTGGAAGATTTCACATGCATTTGGATCCATTTTAACCAGCTAGATGCAGTATCAAAATTATAAATTCCAACAGAGATTCAAAGAGTCGTCTTATATGTCAACATAAAAAAACTGTCCAGAAATCTTCTCAAGCTCAGTGGTTGTCTTATATGTGGGTTGCCTTATACACAATTATATACTTTGGCAATTCATAGGGCCATCGAACACATTTCTCTTTTTTTCCCTGAATTAAAAAATACCATACCTTTTTGTGGGATCAATCATAATATATAAATGCGACTAAACTGCTATTTCTAAGGTGTTTGATTTAACATTTGTATATAAATGAAGCATATATGAGTTGTACTGTATGATTTGATTTTACTAATGTATAACTAAAATAAAAATGCAATTTACAATGTCTTGAATTAACTTTAATAGAATAATTTAATAGTTTACTAACTACTAATTATTATTTAAGTAGTACTTTATAGTGATATTTTATGGCCAAGACACCATTAATAGGAATTCAAACCTAAATATACAATATTAATAAATCAGTTGTTTTTACACATATATGCTGAAACACTAACAATTTGTTGTTACTCTCTTTTCAGAATGTGTAAAGCAAAGAAATGGTGTAAATGATGTAGTAACAAGAGAGGTAATTAAATACTTAATATATTAAATTAGCATATTATATAGCCATTAGTTTTACATTTCAATTGACTCCATCCCCTCTCCTAAAATGATCTGCATCCATAAATTTACTTTGAGCATGTTACTACAAACTAGACACTGAAGAATACATCATCATTTTCTATTGTATTTTTTAATATAATTTTATGTGCGTCTCTCAATTTACTCTAATCACTTTAATAGACTGTTTCTGATTTTTTTACAGTGTAATGAACGAAAAGATGAAAGTAGTGTTCACGGTGAGTTACTTAAATAGCTTCGAAAACAAGCCCATCTCGAAAAGAAGCCCATGGGCTTCATTTCAAGATAGTACAGTACGTACATACATATTTAGGCCTACACGCATTTCATTCAAAGACTAAAAATATACAATCAAAATAGGCCTGCACTTCGTATACAGAATTTTTCCTTGTATTTTTAAAGTATTTCATTGTTGGAGATTGATTACAGCGGCCATTATTTGTTTATAGTAGTAATTCCCAAAATTTACAGCATTCATTTTGAAAAGAAGCCCCCCTTTTTAGTTTGCAAAAGTAGCCTTGAAAAGAAGCCCATCTCGAAAAGAAGCCCATCTCGAATAGTAACCCATCAAAATTTCGCAATAAAAAGAAGAAGCCCAGGGCTTCAATTCGAGGTTTTACGGTATTGTGCCTCAAAAATGGTCCAAGTGCATGAATCAGTATACTGTTTAAATCCAGTCATGCAGGTTTTTAAAGGGACACAGTGTTTAATTTGTGAGATAAGTTGTCTAGGCAAATCATCATTATTATAATTATTATTATTTCTTTAAGTCCCGCCTTAAGGGGAAAAAGCTTTTTTATTTTTCCCCTTAACGTCATGTAATTTTCCCATTAGCGTCAGTATGTTCCCCTTAAGGAACTGTTTTTAACCCTCTCCATTGTTATCGTTTCCCCTTAAGGAGGGTTTTAGATACATAATAATACTAATAATAATAATAATTATTATTATTATTATTATTATTATTATTATTATTATTATTATTATTATTATATAATAATAATATAAATAATTTGCAGATTCATATTTAGTAGACTACTTAAAGGAGCATGGTCACAAGCAATGTATTGTTGTATAAGATAGTATGATGCATACTCCAAGTATTGGAATACACACCATAATGAATTGATTCAATATTTCGACGGAATTCTGATGACATAATGTCGAAATATTGAAACAATTCATGATATTGTGTATTTCAATACTTGGAGAATGTATTATACTATCTTATGTGAGACTAATCAGTGGACCTTTTGGTATTATTGTATGATTAAAGTTTCTAATTTTTTATTATTTCTGATGCTTCAGTAGAGTACCTGTAACTCATTTATTATATCCATGTTAAGTGAAACTTTTCAGCCACGTTATAGAGGTTCTACTGTTTTTCCGTAATTTCCAAATTGTAGCACTTTTATGTGTTAACGTCAATACCTATCCTTTATATATTAATTTAATATAGTAAAAATCCTCCTTTGTGACACTCCTACAAGACGAGGACACTTCCTGAGTATGCAAAATTGTAAAATAACCCCTATTTATCGAGCGGACACCTAGCTTTTCCCCATTTTGTATGACAACAACTATATATATACCCAAAATAAGAAAATTCACTTAACTTTATTATTTTGACATCCTTTGCGCAATAATCCAGACTTGTCTTCCCTTAATCCTTAAAGTGAACACTAGATAGGCTTAAATGTTGCTTTGCATAAACAAATCTTGTATATTTTGACCCTTAACCCTGGTTAGTACATACTCCAAGTATTGAACTGTGCACCATCGTTTTGGAATTCAGAATTTCGACATTATGTCATTATCAGGAATGAAAATCTGTCTATACAGATATATAAAACCTAATTTCAAGAAGAACATACCACAATATTATCTGCAGATTATTATAAGCTTGTGGCAGATGGATGAATGTTACATGTCATACCTTATTTTTGCAAACACACTACAAAAGCAAAAGACATGCTTTAGCATACAGATTATGCTTAACACCTCACCATCTGAGAGTGCAATACCACTCAGAACTTTCTCATTAATTGGGGGACTCGCTTTCTGTCGAGTCCCACAGGGCACAAAGTAGTAGCGTTTAACTGCTTTTATGGCTCTAACATGGGTGGTATCAACATCTCACCATCTGAGAGTGCAATACCACTCAGCACCCTCTTTCTACTGTATGTAGAGTTCCACAGGGCTCAAAAGTTTTAGCATTGACTGCTTTGACCTTACTTATTGGCTCTATCATAGATGGTATCAACATCTCAGACAGCGCACAAAATAGTGACATATATAATCACTGCTATCATGATCACCTGAAAATGAAAAATATTCCAACTCTTGGTATGCTGATGTTCTAAGCCTGGTGGATGTCTATAATCTTAATACTTTGCCAAATTTAATATAATGGTTTTGCCCAACAGATATACTCAATTTCAATAATCATCTTTTTAAGTAAAATTTTCCATAAGATGCATTATCTGTACTTTAAATTATATATTATATAATTTCTTTTTAGGGGGTGAACAACCTATGATATTAAACCAAGCTGAACAAAATACATCTATAGCCCAGCCCATCACTCTACCAGAAGTAGAGTCAGGTATCATACCATTACAACAGAATTGCATAATGTGATCTATCATTTATTTCAACAATTAACTGTTTAACTGTTTAATAATTTATATCGTTTTCCTTTTTTTTATGTAAAGTGCATAGAGGCACTGTGCAATATGAATGCAACTTATTATTATTATTATACTATCAGGGGTGTATTTACCATGTACGCACGAGCGTACGTGCCTGGCCAGGGGAAAGTTAAAATTTTACCAATAAATGCATGCTTTCAGATTTGAAATTTGAAGTTTTTTGTTCAATGCCCTTCAAAGTTGTGTAGTGTAAACCATTTAAAGTGAAAATCTGAGTATTGCACATGTCTAAATTTGCTGTAAAAGGTAGCCCAGAATGCACCAGAGATCACCATTTAAAAAAAAATTCTGGGGGAGGGCATGCCCACTGACCCCCACAGCATGGGGGGGGGGGGGACATCGCCAGATTTTTATCATTAATATCCTGAAGTGTGCGTACGATTTCGCCCCTGAATATAAAAGCATATATTTTTCAGAATACAAAGTTTCAATATGAAATTAAATGCAATCAAATAGTATTGCTCTCAAAATCTAAATATGGGGCATGATAATAACATTTCTGTGCACTAAAATACATTCATTAATCATTTTTTTCTATTTGCCATAGGATTTCTTCATAAAATTATATATTTATAGATAATATGTTATTATTTTTAGGTGATACATCAGCAGACCAGGTCATCAGTCCACTAGTAGCAGAGTCAGGTATATCATAAAAACAGGGATTTATTTGATCTGCCATACTATCACATACTTTTCAGAATCTGGATGTAATAGAAAATTCTTTGTAATAAAATAATATGAAAAACTGATCAAACATATAACTACTAAAATTTCTATAAACTAAAACATTTAAATAATCAATTTTTTTTAAATTAAAATGCTCCATATAGATTCCATTCATAAGCTTAATAATATACTGTACATTATTATTTATAGATAATGTCATTATTTTTAGGAGAAGAACCTATTATACAAAACCTTGATGAACAAAACAAGTCTGCAGCCCAGTTCAGCAGTCCACCAGTAGCAGAGTCAGGTATACCATAAGAACAGAGTATTATACATAATAATTGCATCATTCCATTTGTTCACCAAAGAAAAAAATTTTGAATGTGAGCAATTCATAGCCAGAAAGGTCAAAATTTAAAATTTTTACATAATCGGACCAACAACAATACGATAATTTTTTGGTGAAAAAAGGTGCAACTGCCAAATTTCAAGTTGCTGTAAGTCGGCAATCACTGATCCGATTTTAAGAAACAAGGTATTTGTTTGAAGAGACCATAAAGGAATCTAAATCATACTTGGGCAGTTTTGAGTTGGATGACATTTCGGCCTATTTGACCCTGTGGGATTTATGCAAATTATTAAATGCCTTTATGAAAAATGCAACCTTAATTGTGTGACGACTACTATAATTATATAGTTTCATGCAGTACCATGTAGATGTTGACAACCCATTCTTTCAGCGATCCATTCCATTTCCTTTCTCTATAATTCCAAACATTACATACAGAATGGATTGATATCACACAATGTATATCATAGTCATGAATCAAACGATAATGGTCAGTAATTTTTTTAGTTGGTGCATGAAGTGTGCGTAAACATGAATCCACTAGTCACTAAAATCCTCTAAGAACTCTTCCCACAAACGAATCGATGTTACCCTTTTTTATGGTGTGGAAAAGACATAATTACACAATGAGTCATCAGTAATACAAACACATTCAAATACCTACAGGTATGCACTTATGAATATGCTTTAAAATTACTCAACTGTGTTGTTTTTAGAGAGATCATTTACAAGATGGAAAGCAGTTGATGCATTCTATGTCGTGCAAGAATTTCGTTCATTCATAATAGACAAAAGCAACAGTGGTGCCAGGGGATCATTACCAAGTAAGGATTGTCTTGTGAGCAGTAGAATCAATGGCAGATCCAGGGGTGGGGGTTGAATAGGGTGGATATTCACACCCCCTTGTTATGAATTTTGCTCATGAAAGTGTCATTTCCGGCCATTCTAAGGGCTAATATTTTCTCAAATTTTCCCACCGAAGCCCCATCCATGGTGCAGCTGAGGTGTGAAGCCACTAAATTCCCCATACCTTTTGAAAAATATGTGCCAATACTCCCCACCCTCACTTCAGACCTCGCATTATTCATGCCCCATTGCTAAATCCTAGATCGGCCACTGAGAATACAAGTCATTAGACCATGTGCGTGTTATAGAATCACAGTAGTATAGTCATTGGAAAAGACCACTGTCACAAGCCCTGTATTAGTCCCCCCTTAAGCGGATCACGTCTGAATAATAAGTGAAAAGGCAAACGTACGTAACTTTGCAAAATAATTTATTATAAGTAAGAAATAACCCCCCAAATAACATAAACCAACCCCCACGTTTCAATACCCTAGCTATAATCGACCCTGAATCAACCAATCCCAAATTAACCCCAAACATCACAACCATCCCACATCAAAATACATTAACTGTTAATTACCCATAAATTCCCCCAAATAACACATACAGCAGCCCCACTCCAAAAATACCTTATCTACAATTTCACTGGTGAAAACAACACACCCAGTACTACAATTCAATCCCCCTACCCAATGTTCGAACGTTCACTGTTTCCCAAATATCAATGTTCCAATAGAATACATATATTTTACTTGCGGTTGACTTAATCGTCTCAACTCGCTCTTGTGAATTTCAGTTCCAGCTTTCTGGGCCAGGTCTGCTCAATGAAAGCCACAAATCAGTGCCCCTCCATCCAAAACGGACAGTGTTTATCTTCAGTTTGAAATTCAGATTTAAACAATCAAAGGAGCCCTGAAATACATATCAATCACAGCATATGACATTCCAGGATTATGCGTTAATTTAGCACATGATAAGCCTATTAAATTATACATTATATATTGCAACTTACAGTCGGTACTGGCTCTTCAAAAATATATTAACTCTGCTTTCTTAACAGAATAAAGCATATAATTTCCAGCTATCGCTGTTTTTAGGGCTATCGCCAATTCAATATCAACTGTTTCTATAATCTGGAGCTAACGCTCAAATACTGAATTCATATTTTCCTTGTGCTATCGCACTCACGACCCTCTCTCATTGAGTCTCTTAACGGATCTGCCCCTAACCACATTTCAAATTCTCGGCAAACCGCATTGACGTTCCTACGCAAATTAACTATCAATTGTCATACAAATTATCAGTTACCCATCAATCCTAACCCCCCTTACACATAGATCAGTACACCCCTCGAGTTCACAATATCATTTCCTGCTGTCAGCACAGCATTTGCATTGCCATGCCAACAGTATTATAATAGCCTCTGACAATAGCTTAGAATTCCGCCCTCTCGTGACAACCACGTCAAATTTGATTCACCGGAACGTTAAAGATTGAGTCCACACAAAGGGCTTTTTTACTTGGCCAATATATACCTATTTTGAAACTGCTGCTGAACTACAATTTCAAGAGATTGATTCCATTAGGGTCAACCAGTCATTTCATCAAAATAATTGATGTAATTTTTTTTTTATTGTATTGCGTATGATATAGTAAGAGTGACGTTTTGCCCAACCTGACATGTTTTGCCCTACCTGATGTGTTATTCGAGGTGATATCAATCCTATGACTTGAGACCATGCAAAGCACTAGCCTGAGCTTGCACTTTGAAACTATATTGAATCTGATCCCCAAGTAGCAGTGGGAAAATATCTTAGGAGTGATATTTTGGCCTATTTTTACTGAATCAATTGAAAATTGATCAAGCTAGTTACCTTGATGTTGAGATTTTAATTCCTTCCAGAATCACTTGCAATTTTATTTTTTTTTTTAAATTATACTGAGAATTATACTGAGTAATCGGTAGCCCAAAACATCATGCTTAGACATCAGCTGCATTCCTTCTAAAACCAAGTCCACTGAACCTGTCTAAAAAGATGATCTGGAAGACTAGGAAAATGATAATAACCTTCATATACAGTATTTATAAAACTGTTATTCAGTATTTGAACTGTCAAAGATGGTGTAAAACCACAAAAAAATTGAAAATAATCTTCACTCTTTATCTC
This sequence comes from Anneissia japonica, assembly GCF_011630105.1. Classification (NCBI taxonomy): domain Eukaryota; kingdom Metazoa; phylum Echinodermata; class Crinoidea; order Comatulida; family Comatulidae; genus Anneissia; species Anneissia japonica. Next base: position 16,296 of record NW_022734379.1, on the reverse strand, counting down.
TAAAAATATATTTGGTGATGCTTTTAAATCATGTATGTTTGTTTTCATTTTTTATAGGCAAAAAGGCTGTGCAGGCTTTCTTGAAGAAAACACCCATTCTTGAAGGCCTTGCAGAGAAGGATAAAATTAAAGTTATCAAAACAAAGATATTTAATGAACGCCAAAAACAAAGGAACAAGAAGAATTTGTAAGCTCATGCTGTAGTTCAAGTAAAGTTGTTTCATTCAGGGCTTGTTTCTGCTGAGCAGAAAAACGCATTTTTTAACGGTTATTAGAAATGGGCCACAAAACAAAAACACTGTTAGAAATACGTTCTAAAAATGCCTGTTTTTTTTTATTAGAGGGCCTTTTTATATACCCTTTACAAAGTTTGTCCAAACAAACAAACAAAAAACCTAGCTAAAAAAAATAATAAATAAATAGTACATTACAAAATCTAAGGTTGCCTGGAATTAATTTTTTAATTGCGAGATTTCCAAGCCTTTTTATGTACCCTTTACAGAATTTGAAAAAAAATATCTTCAGTTTCTCTGCTAAGAAACAATTTGAACAATCCAGTATGTATTTTCAGGTATTGACATTATTGCAACAAGTTTGGTGGGAATTTCTATCTGGGCTAGCTGACTTACTGCTTTTAATCTTACTAAAGTTTAGAGTACACTTCCCATATTTCAACCGAAGCAGGTTCATTATATGGCATTAAAGCAGAAAAAAAAGTGGGGCCTACTTAGGTACACCGAAGGTTGATGGCTTTAGCGATCGATTTGTCGTTTTTATCGATGGTGTCCTTTACAGAATTTTTTTTTTTTTAACCTAATTGAGAATTAACTGGACCCCTTTATGCCAGCTGGTGGGATACTGAGCTTTTAAATATTGTACTCTATCTTAATAGTGGTGTTTCTTCGATGCTGATATCTTGTACATAATTTTATTACGAGTTACAAGCCATTTACAGTATTATGTTGATTACATGGAATTCTTTCTGCCTTTGTTGAATGAGTGCCTTAATGTCTGAGGCAATCCATTGTTAATTGTCTTTGAATATATTATAAAAGCACAATAAAATAATTTACCTTATGTTCAGTACTATTAGAATTTAAGACAGTATTCCAATCATGTTTGGTAATCCAGTGGTCAAACACATTTCCTAGGCTCAGTAATTGGGCGGAAGGTTTGTCTTATAGATTTACCCTTATTACACAGGGCTTTAGTATTTTTTTAAAAGGAAAATGCAGTTTCAACATTGTGATAATCAATAAAAATAATATTTTAATATATACCATCTATATCATTTGTACACAGAAAGTCATTAGAAAGCTTTTATCTAATTTCATTAACACAGCAGTTAAGTATGCATTATTGTCAGTAAGATCCATATTAGCTTTACCAACATTTCCCCAGTATGCCTTAGCTGTAAAATTTATTAAACTATCATCCAAAATAATTTCATTTGTGTCTGGCTTTTTAATACAATGAAGACTACTCTTCAGATGTTTACAATTTTGGCCCTTTAAAACCTTCAAAAAATCTATACAAGATGTACCACCTTGGTTTGGAATATCAATGGACATTTGGACACGTTTATGGGTTTCTTTGTATCACTCCAAAAGGATGGCACCATAATTACACGGATTATTAATAGTATTATGATGCTGGCTATTACAGTAGAACCCCTGTAAAGGGGACATCTTTGAGACCAGTGTCCCCATAATAGGGGTGTCCTTGAACAGGACGTGGCTGTAGTGTTTAAGATATACTTTCCCTCATTGAGTGCCTGAAAGAGTGTCCCCTTAATAGGGGTGTCCCAAAGGAGGGGTTAATAATAATAATAATATTTATTTGGCAATCATCAAGTACAATTTAAGCCTGGAGTGAGAATAGGCACAAGCCCAAACAGATACTGCACTCACTCCACCTTATACAAAAATGAACTGTACACCAATCAAGTTTTTAAATTATACATAAACAAAAATAAAAAATCACTAAACTAAAAATAACAAACAAAATACAATAAAGTTCAACTAATATAATGAAATATAGTACTTAGTTAGAGCAGATTTAAAAGATGAGATTGATGAAGAATTTTGAATTACAGGTGGTACTTTTTCCCATAGCCTAGGGAAAGATACAAAAACAGAATTTAGAAATGTATTGCTTTTCACTTTCCAATTTCTACTGTATTGCTGTTATTAATAATGATACCATTATTATTGTTAATATTGTCAATACATTTGTTGTTAGTATCATAAGGCCTTAATAAAAATTATGTTGGCGTAACAGGCCCAAAAATGAGGTAGGTAGGTAATATCTTTTCTTGCATTTTTCCCCTACAGGATATCTAATTATATTCTAAAAGAAAAATTAAGGAAAAAAGCTGAACATGTTGTCATTTGCTTGAATCCTTAGTACAGCATTTATTTGTTCAATTCATTTATGCATTGGATTTCTTTTCTCTGAAAAAAATGTCTAGAGTCAAGGGTATTTTTAGGGTCTGTTAGGTTACGCCAACATATATATATTTTTTTTTTTAGGCCTAATCATTATTACCTGTATAGTTATTATTAATACTACCATAATTATTTTTATTCCTATTAAACCACCTTCGGTGTTCAAGAGGCTTTTTTTCTTTCCTTAATGAAAGTGTCAATTTCTTTATCAAAACATGGTTTTAGTTTGTTTGTAGTTTTTATCCCACTGCCTCAATTACTTTAATATTTTCCAGGATCCCATATAGAGTCAGCACTATCAGATTTGTTAACAATCCAGTTATCAAATTTCTCTTGAATTAAATCTCATAATTACTTTTATTGCTATTAAACCACCTTCAGTGTTCAAGAGCTTTTTTCTTTCCTTAATGAAAGTGTCTATTTCCTTATCAAAACATGGTTTTAGTTTGTAGTTTTTATCCCACTGCCTCAATTACTTTAATATTTTCCAAGAATCCCATATAAAGTTAAAAATGCAGTTATCAAATTTCTCTTGAATTAAATCTTGATAGTTTGAATAATCCAGGTGAGGTTTTTATATTCCAAATTGTTTAAACAAAGTATAAAAAAGTCTTGCTGAGAGATGCTATACTTTGTTGTTTATTGAATGAATGATGTTTGTTACAAAAAATACAAAATTTAAGTGCTTTGAAAATTTAGAGTAACATACTCGCACGAATAAGTGCCTGGGCGCTTAAAAAACATTTTGCACTTTTTCAGAAGTGTTTATTCATACAGGGCGCTTATGAAAACAAGGTGGAAATTGAGGGAGTGCTTATAAGGAAATAGATGAAAATTGAGGGGTGCTTTTTGAATTAATAAGAGCTTTTATATAGTTCATGTGAACAAAGCCCAGATTAAGTAACGATTTGTAGTCCACTACAATTAATGATGAAAAACTTAATGAAAACAATCAAAATATTGATTTCCTCAACTATCGCTGATATTATTATTGTTGTAATAACATTGACAAACTGGAAAGTACCTATACTTTAAACTCTGTGTTAAATGTCTAATCAGTAGGAATGGTTGGCTCGGACTCGGGGGGGGGGGGGAGTTTCAACTCTTGCTGTGCAGGTCACATGTGTCCTTGGGCAAGACACTTTATCTACAGCTGTCTATCTCCACCAAGGAGTACAAGAGGGTACCTGGTAGTTTCAAACAGAACCTGTGCTGATTACAGCTGCAACATTATTTGTTATGTACTTATTATGTACTTGATCCAGTGACTGGGGGTAATGTAAGCGCATGGTTTCTACAATATGCGCTATAAGGCAACAGTTATTATTATTAATCAGATAAACATAGTGGAATATAATGGTCTACATTATTTGAAGCTACTTACATTACTGTCAGTTCTACAGGATCAAGATTTACCTCTTCCTCGTCATTTAAAATATTTTAAAATTGGTCTAATTTTGAAAAATTACCGAGTACGGTATGTATGGTACTTTGTTATTGATTGATATTATTAAGCAGTTGTTGATACTATTGTTCTTGATATTACTGTAATATGCTTAATGATAATTCTGAATAAAATTATACAGTTCTATTGGAATCAGTCATTTGAGGCACGTTGTGGGAAAATGGCTAAGTTGTAGCAAAAATTGAAATTCAAGTTATTAGTATTTTCAGATACCTGAGTATGTGATCTTTAAAATGAGGGGTCATTCATTGAAATTGGACATTTCAAGCATAAGTTATTGGAAAGTGAAATTACAGCACTCTTAGAGTCAAGATAAACATGATTTTGAGTAATTGCCTTCCAAAGTTATTTGTGCATACATTGTTTAATAGAATTAACTTATCATACCCTTTTTACCCAGAAGTCCAGTTCTTTCTTAACCAGTTTAATGAGCTCAGACCGAGAGAATGGCAAGAAATACACCATCTCATTGATTCTACCGAGAAACTCATCTAGTTTGAAATGTCTTTTTAGTATTGGTTGCACTACCAACTCCTTAAACCTTCTAGAAACTGTGATTTCCTCTTCAACAGTTGTGTTTTCTGAAGTTAATAATATTAATGCAAAAAATAAAACAAAATCATTTTTTATTATGACATAAAAAGACAAATATAATAGAAGCAGTAGAAGCGATGTTTGTGGCTCGCACTCTCAACCTTCAGGTAAGGGGTTCAGAGCGTTCACTGTGCAAATCGCTTCTGTATTTGACCAAGGCACTTTATCCAGGTTGTCTCCCTCTACCCAGGAGTATATAAGTGGGTAGCTGAGCAAATTGAGTGCAAAATGCACTGATATATTTCATGTCACAAACTATGGAATTTCCCCCATAGGCATCATTCCAATGACTGGGGTAATAATGTGGAAAAGTGCTCTGTGACTTAGTTGTGTAGAGCGCAATATAAAAACGTACATTATTATTACCATTATTATTATTATTATTATTATTATTATTATTATTAAAGATTATTTCCTATTAAAGACATAAAAAGAATAAGATAACAGGTAATCATACTTATATAATATTATGTATACTGTTTATTTGTTATCTCAAAACAGCAAGTAACATGGTACCACAGGACAGAATCAATAATGCTACACTTTGTATGAGAGTTTGACAGGGAGCAAGTTTAATAAGGCTAATAAGATGATTGGGCCAGAATCTCAAAATTCTTATGGGAATTTCAAGCAACCTTTACTGTTACATGGTACAGTAAGAGACACAACATTATAACCTGACTGTGCGCACTCTTATTTGGAATGGATGGATTTATTCGGTACAAACACCAAGGACAACTCACAAGAGTCTGAAGAAGACTTATTTCTACTGGGGTCCTTCTGGTGGTCTTTGTGGCAGTACACTCTGACCTCTTTTTCAAAGGGTGTACTGTGTTTTTAAATGTGCACATGGGCCTTATATGCCCATGGGACTAACAGCTTAAACGTTTCATCTGAAAGACGGTGTCCTCTCGTAGCTTGCATTTCAGCCCTCCAGATGAAATACAAGGAGAGCAGTGATAGGGATTGAGCCGGGGACAAAGAGACCTCCATGGCTCTATCACTACTCGGTGACTACTACCAGTTTAGCTGACTGAGCAAAGTTGTTATCCTGTCTCTTATACACATCTGTATATACATCATCTTAATAGAGTGTAAAATTATTTTGGAAGTTTTAGAAAAATGCATCATGTATTCTTTCTGCAATTGGGACATGGGGTAAATCTAGTGTTTGTTTTTTCCCTTTCTCCGTAATTTGGAGTCGGATTGCAGGTTCTTTCGGTTGCTGCTTTGTTGTCTCCTTGCTAAGTTCATCGTTTGGATTATCAACTGTAATGTTAAGATGACAACCTTTCTTGATAAGCTGCTGTTCTTGCGCGGCCGCCAACTGGTTTACCACCCTTCGTTCTACCTGAGGAGAATAGTTCAGTTTCATGAGCTTTTTGTTATGAAAACATCTAATGAACATCAAAATAATATAGTGCAAGCTTCTGTATGATAAAATAAAAAGTCTAAAATTTTGAAACAAAAATCAAATACAGTATCATAATATAAATAAAATATTAAAATATTCAGAAATTTAGACCTGCATTTGTTGGACATCTTGACAATAACACAGAGGGAAAATTCTAGGGAAGCAATGCAGCAGAAGGATCAGAACAATAGTTCGATACTCCATGCATATGAGCCCAAGAAGATTAATTCAAGTAATTTATTCATTTTGATTTGTCACTGCTGCAAAATGTACAGGGTGCTTTCGATTTGGAGCGATGTAGAATGTAACAACTTCATGGTAACTTAACTGCGCATGTATGACGTTTATGTTACATTCTCTCCTGAAATCAGTTTGTCAGCTACATACAAGGTATGTTCATACCAGAAAGAGGACTGTACTGTATTAAACATTGATGCGTCTGTCTTCTCGACATATCTGCATATGCAGCGTAAAAAATAAAATAATCAAAAGTAGAATGTAGAACACAACCAGTCACGGATGATTTTTCCGTTCTACGTTTCCGTACTATGTTAATGTTCTACGTTGTCAATCAAAAGCTCCATATTAGCTAACATTATGAATAACCTTTGACATTTCACCTATGAACTTACTTCATGCTTGATTGATCTTGCCCCATAATGTACATTGTAACCATCTGCCAGTACATCCAGTACATGTCTATCCCACGTCAGCTCTATGTTGTGTTTCTGTTCAGCCTGAAAAATGACAAATAATATAAAGTGAGATGAACCAAGAAAGGCTGTTATGGAGAAATGCTATGACACAATTATACGACAGGGATGATAATGATTATGTTATCCCATTTAATAACGTGTCAGTGTGAAAAATATTCCACTCATCTAAATACCAGCGTCCAATATAAAGCAATAAAAAATCCTTTGTGTTGGACAAAAAAATCTTAGGGTAGGACTAAGAGGAGAAATTAGTTACATGAGTGAACTTGTTTATAGGCTGTGAAGTGGTTAACACTATGTTTCAGTACAAGGTGCAAGTAATTCATGGCATATTGTGCTGTGAGACTCCGGTAAAGAGCGCTATATAAATGCTTGAATATTATTAATATTATTATTATCACTGTCTTCTAAGGTCATTACCTAGAAGGGGCAAAATTGAAAACAATGATGAATGTGGTGATTATCTTTTTAATCTAGGATAGCATACTGTTTTCTTTGATGTACTGTACACACACATCACATACAGTGAAACTATAACTTGAGCCTTGAGCCTAATGATAAAGTATCATACCCTTTTTGCCCAGAAGTCCAGTTCTTTCTTAACCAGTTTAATGAGCTCAGACCGAGAGAATGGCAAGAAGTAGACCATCTCATTGATTCTACCGAGAAACTCATCTCGTTTGAAATGTCTTTTTAGTATTGGTTGCACTACCAACTCCTTAAACCTTCTAGAAACAGTGATTTCCTCTTCAACAGTTGTGTTTTCTGAAGTCAATAATATTAATGCAAAAAATAAAACAAAATTATTTTTTAATAATTTTTGCATCAGTTATTAGATTTTGACCTCAGATAACAAAGTTTTAATAATGTCATATTGTTTTCTTTGAGACAAGAGTTTGTACTAAATAGAGTAAGGCCTGTCTCTTATACACATCTAGATGTGTATAAGAGACAGGGGGCAGTGTGAAAAATATTCCACTCATCTAAATACCAGCGTCCAATATAAAGCAATAAAAAATCCTTTGTGTTGGACAAAAAAATCTTAGGGTAGGACTAAGAGGAGAAATTAGTTACATGAGTGAACTTGTTTATAGGCTGTGAAGTGGTTAACACTATGTTTCAGTACAAGGTGCAAGTAATTCATGGCATATTGTGCTGTGAGACTTCAGTAAAGAGCGCTATATAAATGCTTGAATATTATTATTATTATCATTGTCTTCTAAGGTCACTACCTAGAAGGGGCTTGCAGGCCTTGTTTGGGTGGGGGGGGGGAAATTAATTTAAATGTTATAATTTTCTTTGATGTACTGTACATACACATCACATACAGTGAAAATATAACTTAAGCCTTGAGCCTAATGATAAAGTATATCATACCCTTTTTACCCAGAAGTCCAGTTCTTTCTTAACCAGTTTAATGAGCTCAGACCGAGAGAATGGCAAGAAATACACCATCTCATTGATTCTACCGAGAAACTCATCTAGTTTGAAATGTCTTTTTAGTATTGGTTGCACTACCAACTCCTTAAACCTTCTAGAAACTGTGATTTCCTCTTCAACAGTTGTGTTTTCTGAAGTTAATAATATTAATGCAAAAAATAAAACAAAATCATTTTTTATTATGACATAAAAAGACAAATATAATAGAAGCAGTAGAAGCGATGTTTGTGGCTCGCACTCTCAACCTTCAGGTAAGGGGTTCAGAGCGTTCACTGTGCAAATCGCTTCTGTATTTGACCAAGGCACTTTATCCAGGTTGTCTCCCTCTACCCAGGAGTATATAAGTGGGTAGCTGAGCAAATTGAGTGCAAAATGCACTGATATATTTCATGTCACAAACTATGGAATTTCCCCCATAGGCATTGTTCCAATGACTGGGGTAATAATGTGGAAAAGTGCTCTGTGACTTAGTTGTGTAGAGCGCAATATAAAAACGTACATTATTATTATCATTATTATCATTATTATTATTATTATTATTATTATTATTATTATTATTATTATTATTATTAAGATTATTTCCTATTAAAGACATAAAAAGAATAAGATAACAGGTAATCATACTTTTATAATATTATGTTTATTTGTTATCTCAAAACAGCAAGAAACATGGTATCACAGGACAGAATCAATAATGCTACACTTTGTATGAGGGTTTGATAGGGAGCAAAGTTTAATAAGGCTAATAAGATGATTTGGCCAGAATCTCAAAATTCTTATGGGAATTTCAAGCAACCTCTACTGTTACATGGTACAGTAAGCGACGCAACATTATAACCTGACTTGTGCGCACTCTTATTTGGAATGGATGGATTTATTCGGTACAAACACCAAGGATAACTCACAAGAGTCTGAAGAAGACTTATTTCTACTGGGGTCGTTCTGGTGGTCATTGTGGCAGTACACTCTGACCTCTTTTTCAAAGGGTGTACTGTGTTTTTAAATGTGCACATGGGCCTTATATGCCCATGGGACTAACAGCTTAAACGTTTCATCTGAAAGACGGTGTCCTCTCGTAGCTTGCATTTCAGCCCTCCAGATGAAATACAAGGAGAGCAGTGATAGGGATTGAGCCGGGGACAAAGAGACCTCCATGGCTCTATCACTACTCGGTGACTACTACCAGTTTAGCTGACTGAGCAAAGTTGTTATCAGGAACGTCATACTAAAATAGAATAGGCGTAATGCCTGAAGTAGTAGTAGCGCACAAACCTAGGTTAGCTTTATGTCGTTGTCTACTGATCTCTTCAGCTTCCATCCTCAGCTGTAGGCCATGATTAGCAATTTCATCACTTGCTAAATTTGAGGTCATCACAAATATAGCATCTTTACATTCAATTGTAGTACCTTTGCCATCAGTAAGACGACCCTGATTTGATAAAAAAAAAACTGATTTAAAAAAAAAAAAAAAAAAAAAAAAAAAAAAAACATATGTGGTAGACTCTAGCAAAACCAATTGCTTGTTGTCAAAAACAAAATTCCCATCTATTGATCATCTTAATGAATGTTGGACAAAAATATAAATTATCATATCTTTTTTTTGCATCAGTTATTAGATTTTGACCTCTAGAAGTTTTAATAATATCATATTGTTTTCTTTGAGACAAGAGTTTGTACTTACTAGAGTAATGCACATGTATAAATGAAAATCACTATTAATATTAAGTAAAACGCTACCAAAGAAAAGGCTATTATTATTATTTCATATTAAACTGACTAAGATTTTGCTATCTTACAAATAGTATAGGAAATTTGGATTCTTTATTAGAATAAATTATTATTATTGGTTTATTATTAACCAATATTATTGGTCAAGACATTTTAACTGAATTTGATCATGAGAATTCAGGTCTAGCTGAACCTACTGTAGCAGTGTTCGAAATAATAAGGAAAAACTTAAAGTTGTCCGGCGGACAACCTAGATGGAAACTTTGGTTGTCCGCAAATGTTTTTACTTGTCCGTATATTATCTGTTGCTTGCTTCATTTTTACCTTGCACTGTTTTCCCTCCTGAACTTGTTGTGTCCTTCAAACCCAGCCATTTCCTAAGATCGTTCGACATGACGAAAAGTTAGATGAAAAGTTTGAAAGCCTTCCCACGCATGCCTCCAGTGCCTTGTTGTGCGGCCCGCCCATAGAGCTATTAAACAACTAGAGTGCTGACAAGATGGCGCAGTAATGCAGAGTTATGTATGTGTACCATCCAAGATGGCTGTCGTAGTAAAGCGCCACCTTCAGGCTTAGTATACATATTATTACATATTAATAAGCCCTCTGACTGACTATTATTTCATTAATGATAATGAGTAATGGTAATAACAAATTATTGAACTATTGTAGACAAAACGAGGTCAAGTGGAGCATCTTATTCAAAAATAAAGTACCAAGGAATGAAAATTAAAATCGTGTACATTACACCCAAACACCGCAACGCTCGAGTTTCAAACATACGGGTAACTATCTGTACTAAACTTTCTGAGTAAATTGAGGGCGCAATTGCAAACGATGGTGCTTAGCGAAATTTGATTGGCTAAATCTATGGCAGCCATCTTGGATGGTACACACACACAGTTCTGAGTATTTCGAACATCGAATACATTGCGGTTAGCGCTCTAGTATTCTTATTATATCTCTATGGGCACGCCACAGTATAAGGAACAAGCGAGAGGGCGCCTCAGTTCAAGTCTCAGACCAAAACATGAGAAAACATGGCCATAATTGACAATATTATGAAATTAATCAGGCTACTTACCAATTCCTGAAGATCCTAGAAAGAGGAAGACCAGAGGATGGTCATCATCCATCCATCCATTCTCCTTTCTCCTGATTGCTGATGAGAAATATACACATCAACTTATGTGAATTGACTGAAGATGATTTTAATGATGGTGATGATGATAACGATGATGGTGATGATGACGATGATGATGATGTGATGATGACTGTAATAAGGAAAACGTTGTAGACAATGACTTGTTGTAGTGATGGTGGTGGTGATGACAACAATGATGATGATAACAGTGAAGATGATGATAACAATAATGATGATAACAGTGAAGATGACAACAATGATGATAACAGTGAAGATGATGACAACAATGATGATGATAACAGTGAAGATGATGACAACAATGATGATGATAACAGTGAAGATGATGACAACAATAATGATGATAACAGTGAAGATGACAACAATGATGATAACAGTGAAGATGATGACAACAATGATGAGGATAACAGTGAGGATGATGACAACAATGATGATGATAACAGTGAAGATGATGGCAACAATGATGATGGTAAATGTGAAGATGATGGCAACAATGATGATGATAACAGTGAAGATGATGACAACAATGATGAGGATAACAGTGAGGATGATGACAACAATGATGATGATAACAGTGAAGATGATGGCAACAATGATGATGGTAACAGTGAAGATGATGGCAACAATGATGATGATAACAGTGAAGATGATGACAACAATGATGATGATAACAGTGAAGATGATGGCAACAATGGTGATAACAGTGAAGATAATGACAAGAATGATAACAATGAAGATGACAACAATGATGATGATAACAGTGGTGGTGATGACGACAATCATGGTAGTAAAATAATTATGATGAACCTTTAATGAGAAATGATCACATGAAGACATACTGTAGGATAGGAATTATTATTTGTGAAAGGATAATTCCCAGAAATTAAAAGAATTGTTTCCAGTGGTCATTTGTGTGGTGAACTGGACATTACCAGGAAATTCCCTGATTCTTTCCAACTGAAACACAAGGAGAGCACTGAAAGGAATTGAACCAGGGATCAAAGATTTGGAATGATTTCAATGGTTCAGCACAAAGTGGCTACCACCAGTTTAGCCGTCTGAGCTGAGCTGCTCCCTTTAATTGTGAGATATTAATATTTTTTTCAATAAGCAGGTACGTACTTGCAGCAACTGTAGTGATAGCGCCCTCTTGTCCAATAATATTTTCTTTTAATCTCTGTTCTAAGGGATAGCGCCTTCTCTCTTCTAATGCTCTCTGTTCCTCAACAGCTTTATACTATGGAGATAAATTGACAATAATGATAATCATAGTAAAAATGTTGGCCTTACATACTGCATAAGAATAGTTCCCCCTACCATATATTATGATTCATGACAGTAAAACTTACACAAAAAAGGCTAGCACCTTCAATCAATGACCCTGAAAGTAGGACAATATGATTCATAGTAAGCACTTTGCATCTAAAACCAATCAACTCCTTGATTCCCATTATTCTCAGCATCTTAAGCCGGGCAGTTAATGTACCTGATAGTTGTTGGCCGACGCGATTTTATAGAGAACGCAACGCCACGACAGGGGCACAATGGATTGATCTTAATGACTATATGTTTAGACTGCTGGCACCAATCAATAGATGACGTCTATGTCTACTGCAAAACACCCCAGAAAATGGACCAATTGGCGGGCAGACAGAGTTTTTGAGGGCGCGACCTATTCTGTTTACAATTAGACTACCGACCAGCAAGTGGCATTGCCCAACGAAGAATATGTGCTTGGAAAAACATAATCAGACCTAAAGAAATGCACGCAAAAACAATATAAAAATCGCATCAACTTTATTGGTAATAATTAAATTTGAGCAGCACAGCAAAACAACAGGTACTGTACGTATTATTAAATAATGTGTTGAATTTGCGTAG
>NW_022734379.1:0-3012 GCF_011630105.1 Anneissia japonica | reverse complement strand
ACCTGATAGTTGTTGGCTGATTCGCTTTTATAGAGAACGCAACGCCACGACACAGGCACAATGGATTGATCTTAATGACTATATGTTGAGACTGCTGGCACCAATCAATAGATGACGTCTATGTCTAGTGCAAAACACCCCACGAAAATGGACCAATTGGCGGGCAGACAGAGTTTTTGAGGGCCCGACCTATTCTGTTTACAATTAGACTACTGACCAGCAAGTGGCATTGCCCAACGAAGAATGTGTGCTTGGAAAAACATAATCAGACCTAAAGAAATGCACGCAAAAACAATATAAAAATCGTATCAACTTTATTGGTAATAATTAAATTTGAGCAGCACAGCAAAACAACAGGTACTGTACGTATTATTAAATAATGTGTTGAATTTGCGTAGGCTAGGCTAGGCCTAGTCAAAAGAATCCAGGGCTTTGATAAAATAATTAAATAGCTAGGCCCAGACTACAACAATCTTGTTCATAATGGGTTCAATACAAGTTCTATAAACTGAACTGGACGACAAACTGAACATTGGAGCCGGTCCGGAGGGGTGTCTGTATTGTGAGAGTAGACTGCAATTTACGACATACGATCGTGTGAACCAAGTTCCCCATCGCGCTGTGTTAGTTTTGACTTGGCTAACTTGTTGCCGTACAACAAGGATTGAACTTTGTATTTTCCCACGTGCGCTACAAAGTTCGGAACTTTGACTTGTGTGGTTGAAATTACTTTAAAATCAACCTATCTGGACCGGAAAATTCCGTTGATATAGCCGAAATTCGACTTACAAAAATTCAAATTAAACAAACAATTTACACAGTAATACATAGGAAAGAATTGGGACTTTTTCAAAAATTCGACTGACGCGAATTTTCGACTTAAACAGAGTCGACTTTGGCGGACTCGACTGTATCAACCACATACATCATCAATACATGTAAAGATTTTGATTTTCCCCAAGAACAATGTCTTATAGTACAGGATAGTAGTACACCATTAGCTTGCTAGAGGTAATGGACCTTCCTGTGTAGTATTCAGCAATTACGGAATTTATACGAACGAATAAGGTTACAACAGAAAGGCTCTATGGCCACCAGTCTTATAATTGGATGGCAAATGTCAAGCCAAGGAAAATGGCCATACACAGGCGTAAATCCAGACTTTTGCATGTTCGCCGTGGCGAAGGTCTGGGTGAGGGATAAAAATTCAAAAAGTATTGTAGGCCTAGCAGTGCTGGATCATCATGTGAGTTTCAACTTGCAAATATTCAGTTAATACATTTCTTTTTAACAGAAATGACATTAATAGCATAATATCTTTTTCAAACCCCTAGATTATGTGAGCCACTGCGGACCCGTCTCCATGAACCCATCTATGCGACAGTCAGGGTGAACTCTGGATCCACACCTGATACAAATGCTTCTACTACCAGGCACCTCTACATGAGCTTGGTCTTACCTTCTTTGCATAACTTTCTATCAGTTGCTTCATTTCTCTAGTTCTAGCATAGTCTGCAGGTGAATGGCCATTTTCATTCTCTAGTGTTGGATTAGCACCTACAAATAAGAGAGCACAGTAATAAACTAAATGAGTTATAAATGCAAATAATGTTTTGTATTTGGGACTTTCAGTTTTAATTTAGAATTTTTTTCTAACAAAAAAAATTAATTTTACATTATTTTGCTCATTACTTGCTTGAATACTGGGTCATTTATTGAAGCTATAAGCTTAAAATGACCCATCCAATTCAGAAATCGAAAGTTTCAAATCTTCAGTACAAGAGTAGTTATTTATTTGCAATCAAACCTTAATTTATTTTTACCATTACATTCATATTTCTTTCTCAATTTAAATATTCCCTTTTAATTTCTTGTTTAAAATCATACCATACAAGCAGAAAGTAATTACTCATCTACTGCCCCATATAGTCAAACACAAAAAAAATTTGCTAGACTCACTTACCAGCCTCCATCAATAGTTGGCAGATATTGGTATCATCAACTAATGTGGCATAATGTAGAGCTGTACAACATTTGAATGAGGCACGGTTGCTAAGACGATCACAGAACTCATCCTCTCTTACCACAAGCACTATGGTATAAATATAAACACGATTATTATAATAAGCAGTGCATTAAATAAACATAAGTGTTTAAATATATTATTTATATTGCATATGATTTATTTCTCAGAAATCGTTCATTATTACTAGTTTGACTAGATCTAACTACGGCATATTTATAAATTTTGATATATATTTTTTTATATTAAAATTCTCTCGGCAACAAAAACACTTCACAAAAACATTAAAGAAACACTGCCAATGAAGGGGAAGGATAATAGGTGAAAAACACATTTGAAACTGCTATCCCCTTACTGCAGTTAAAGCATGTTAAACTAGATAAAAAAACAAAAAAAAACAAAAAAAAAACCCTATAAATAAATATAATATATTAATGTTTAGTGTTTGCAGAAAATGATAGTTGATAGTTTGTTTATCAAGTTACTATGCAAGTTCCTTTTTTCTAGTTTAAACTAAATGTCAACTGAATAAATTTAATAAATAAAGAATCAATTAAAAGCGAACCTTGTAGGGAGTTTAAACCTGTTTCTCTTGCTTTGTGGTAAGTGCTTGTAAAATCATCTCCTAAGTTTGGATCAGCTCCAGACTCTAACAAAAACTTAACAGCTCTGAAATGTACAATTATTTTATTGTTAAATTTCTAAAATATTCTACACACACTATCAAAGTGGCACATCCAGACACAATAGTATAATACATACTCCAAGTATCGAAATGCACGCCATCGTGTCGGGATTCAATATTTCAACATTAATTATGTCATCATTAAGAATTACACATTGCCTTGAAAATTAAAAAGGCCCATAAGGATATCCTGGACAAGCTGAGAGGGCTTTGAGTAATGCCCACTAGCCAACTAGTTATCCCAGTCACAGACCAAATAAGTCATGCATGTATGACACATTTGGTGATCTTTAACTGGTGACAA
>NW_022734378.1:0-1217 GCF_011630105.1 Anneissia japonica | reverse complement strand
CATTGAATTTTGCAATTACATTTTGATTTTAACATGGACTTTTGCTGCGTATGGCACCCCATACTAATCAGGGGCCCTTTGGGACTTCTCAATAAGATAAGGGTACCAATATTCAAGGGACACAAACCAAAGCGTGAACCCTTATTAAGGGTGTTGGTATAATGTTTTCAAAATTAAAAAATTTTATTTATATTGACCTAAAAGTGAGTTACAGTAGAACTAATTTATGTTAATAATTTTCAATGCAAAATTCATTTGCCGTCAGCAGTAATGTAATCAAAACTACAATAGTTATGTTATGTTCCCATTTTCGTGATGCGAATTCAATGACCAATATTCTTTTTTTCAATATTGAGTTATCTATTGGATGCATGTATCATGAATAGAGTAAACGACTCAATAATTAGTAGGCCCTATGTTATGATACAGATTTGAATCCTAAAAATAAATTCAAAAGGCGTCAAAATATAAGTTGAAATATTTTTTATTTTGAGATTGCTCTAGTTTTTGCGATACTGTACAATGAAAAAAAAACGGTACTCGACAATAAATAAAGTAGTAGTTCTGCATCAGTAGGCCGATGCATTTCTGGTTCCATTCTACACTTAGATACTTACTGATGAGATTAAATTGAAAATAGTTATAGGCCTACGTTACTAAGATTTTCTCTATACGTTCATGCGTGCGTTAGCCGAGAAAACGTTGCAATGCGGGGAAAGTGACACACTTCAAGGAATGCGCGAGACTGAACCGGGAAGCAAGAGAGCAATGCCTAGGCTAGGGCCTAAAAATGAAATGTTATTACAAGGCCTCAGGCCTAGACTTTACAATAAAATTTGTCTGGGTCATACATGGAACTGCTCTGGCATGATTCCAGTTAATTTCCAATATTTACAGCTCTGTAATTCCTGTAAACCGGGAGAAATATATCTCTGATTCGCACACCAAATCTCGCGATCGCGAAGCTCGCACACGCGGGTCTTACTCTTTCCGGCAACAACAGATATGACCTACGTTGACCTAAATGTTGACCAATCATAATCAAGAAAAGTTTGAAAACTGCAGTACGTACCGTGTAAAAGTCTATTTTCAAATAGTGCTGAACTTTTGGTTATAAAAAACACCTTTATGTACGTCCTATTTTGGTAAACTTTTATTTTTTAGCAATTTTGCTCGAGCCGGATTAAAATCTTTGGCGGACCAGTGTTGGCATGCGG
>NW_022734377.1:0-677 GCF_011630105.1 Anneissia japonica | reverse complement strand
ACGTTTATAATAATATTGGCATACACATAACATGCGTGTACGATTATCTAAAATCCCAACCCATATTATATTATATTATATTATATTATATATATTATATTATATATATATATAAATTCGAATTTTTATACACTTACACATGCCGTTCTGCCTACATATATATACATGCACACATACATACATACATATAAATATGCATATAAAAGGCCTACCTACGCATGAAACGAGTGCATGTAATCTTCTTAATTGGTTATATCAATTGCATTGTACCTTGCTGCTTTTGTGCTGTACCCTTTGTACTGCACTGCATTGCCTCATTCTTATCATTAATGCTATTACCTAACATTATATACATTACATATTTGTGAGTGATTAGCTTCGTTCGCTACTATTTCTATTACTTTACATTTCGGTATTCTAATTTAAGAAGTAGGCTTCGCTTGCTTAACAATTTTAATGCTCTATTCCCCATGAGAATTAATGGTTTATTTGTTACATAACATTATAGATACACCAGGGATAGACGGGTGCATCGAACGAGTCGCTTTTCAAATACCATTGTCCTCATAAATACCAGTTAATACTCGTAAACACTCGTAAATATTGTTATGAACGCTCGTTTTAGACAGAAAATTGAATACAATATTCATCATTTTTACAATGTCATAAGGCATACG
>NW_022734376.1:0-700 GCF_011630105.1 Anneissia japonica | reverse complement strand
TAAAGAAATCACTGGTCAGTGTACCTTGTGCCAAAGTGGCAAAACTGAAGATATTCGTCATTTTTAAAATTTAACTGTAAAATCAGTTGATACAATCAGAGAGGCAGAATTAGCTATCTTAAAACAAGACCTTGAACATTGCAATGAGACTGCAACTTGGAATAATTTTTCCGAACTAATATTGATGTTAAAATTCATTTTATTCATTGGGGAAAAAAATAATATCTTTAATGATGATGTTCAATCTGCATTTGACAGATATTGTAAAACATTTGCAAAAAAAAGCTTGGGATAGAAGATCGGATTTAAAAATAGGTTAAATGCATTGTTGCTTTGTAATACATTTTTTATATTTCCTTTTTTTCCCTTGTTTTAAATTTAATTTCTTTTATATACTTTTATAACGCTTTGTATATATATATATATGTATATGTGTGTATGTGTATACAGTATATATGTATGTGTATGTATATATACATATACAGTATATATACATACACATACTGTATAATATGTATATATACATACACATACATATATATACATATTATACAGTATATAAACATATATACATATACATATACACATACATATACATATATATATACATACACACACGCATATATATATATACATATACATATATATACACACACACATATATATATATATATACATACATATATATACATACATACAC
>NW_022734375.1:0-892 GCF_011630105.1 Anneissia japonica | reverse complement strand
TATATATATATATATATATATATACACATATATATATATACACACACATATATACACATATATATATATATATATATAGATACTGTATATAGCCTTCATACGCAACAATTCACTATGAATAAAGTATCTAAATATATATATGCTATATAAATATATATTATTTCTACGTATGGACATTATATTACGTTTCATGATTTCTAAACTGTATTTAATAGTCATCATATCATGCGTTATATAATTTAAACATATACATATAGAACTACAGTACTATTATATTCCTACATCAGTTTCTATTCCACAATTGTTTAAATTATATAGGACCTTATAAATCTGACTGTATTTTATTTCCTGTTTAATTATTTTTAATATTCTATTGCTTACATAATCAATGTATATCAATCAATGTATTATAAAGATAAATGCGATTTTCATAATAATTTTATACAATTAGTATTGTGATGAGCGATGAGGTTATTCTAATACGAACAAAGTATTTCACTATATCAATATTCAATTTCTAATTGAAAAAACATGCGATATTGAATGCTTGAACGGCGGCGTCTGTGTCTCGGATTACGGAATCGAGAACTAACAGTGCATGTCTGGTTTTTTTGGACCAACTTACAATATATGTAAGTTTTTACAGCGATAAATGTGCATTACGTATTGAGCTAAATATAATAGTAAACCCAATGTGCAGAACATGGTTAAAAATGTATACAACATGATTAGTTTCTGAAAAGATTGTAAATATTATGCATAAATGTAGGCTAATAGAATGAATATTAAAAAATTAATGTCAACATCAGTACTAAGTTTCAGTTTGCAACCACCCCATTATTCTACTGTCATCATATTCATATATGTAGGACTGGTGACTGTCCTTCTAAAA
>NW_022734374.1:0-1676 GCF_011630105.1 Anneissia japonica | reverse complement strand
CAATAAATACAATATAATGTAAACGATAGGATGTTACAATGTTGAAAGATAATTAATATTCATAAAAAAAAGTTATTGGTTTAAATCATCATATTTACCGTCATCTGGAAAGCACTAAGAGAATATAAATCAGAAGAAGGTGGGTTATACATTTCGGTTATTACGTTTGTTTTTGTGGTGATCACATTCTGCTTCCAATTTGAGGACGGCTTCGAAATTGTGTATAGATTATGGTGAGAAAAAATGAAAACAGTGTTGCTTAGATACAATTGTTGGCGCGGGGCCAATGGAGTATCAATAATTTATATCAGTTGTTTCTGGACTTTCAGTTTGATTTCTCTAATCACAGTATCTGTTGTACGATGCGTGCAAGATACTGATAATTTTTTTTTTTTTTTTGGTCTGACTGCCCGACGAGCTTTGGCAGATGGGGGAGGGACTTGACCAGACCGATGGGGGGGGGGGAGATAAATCCCTCCCCCCGCTGGCGCCGCCACTGTTTGGCCTCTCTATTCGAATTCCTGAAGAATCCGGAACTGATGATAGAAATACACATATTGGCCTAAATACTAGGCTTGTAGATCGACCTCTAGAAAACCAAATAAATTGGGCACATAGTACACGTGTTTCTCCACCTTTTTTAGGTGGCGACCCACTTTCAGAATGCATATTCTGTGGCGACCCAAGGCATATAGGCCTATTGTTATACCAAAATGATATTGTCATGTCATGATTACTTAGCCCCACAAGCCATCAGCCTCAGCTAAGTCGAACACAAATTAGTAGTGAAAAAACGTTTCGATTTTTATTTACTTAAACAAAGTACATAAGACCTTTTGATTGTTTGCTGAATGTTCAATTTTGTAACATGGAGGAATGACTGATCCAGTGATTCGAAATGGAGGGGGCTTTCACAGATAGGGTTTTAATATCACCTTAGCCCCATCATGGTTGGGGCTGAGGTAAGAAAATTTATGATTACGGCACCTCTAGTTGGCCGGAAATGGCACTCTCAGTTGTTTAAAACAATGACTTGTGCGACGCTGACTGGGCAAATATAACTTTTTAAAAAGAAGCTTGTTACGTCCCCACCCACTCCTAAAAAAGGCTCAAACGAACTCAAAAAGCAAGAAGCAACTAATTATTTTTTTTATTAACTGGAACGTCTTGTTAATGTGAGGTATGTTCCTGCCTAATTTTAATTGTCGACAGTGCAATCATGACAATTCTAGGTAAATTTGGGTTGACAATAATTTCTAGCTTTCGACTTCGTAGCTAGGGTGTATCTCTTAAGTTGAGCCTTTTTTTTGTAGGACTGACCGCTAAGTATATTGCACTATGTTTCGAGATGGGCTTTACCATTTTTTTTTTAAGTCAGAAGCAATCTTGCGACCCTCAGAAATGTTTTGGCGACCCAAATTTGGGTGGTGACCCATAGGTTGAGAAGCAGGGCGGTACAGTACCTATAATTATGCCGTTATATATGCTTCCTTTTCATTCTGAACGTGTGGAAGATTTGATAAATAGGATACAGTATTGAGATTCCTTGAAAAGCTGAAGGAAGCGGGCGGGTTTCCTGAAATTTGTAAGTTCCTGTTCGGTACATTCCCGCAGAGTACCGTAAACAGCATGAGGCAAAACACAACCACGCATATTATTAGGCCTTTTTAAATAAT
>NW_022734373.1:0-727 GCF_011630105.1 Anneissia japonica | reverse complement strand
ACTTTGTTCTCTATCGAAGCAAATACAAGACGTCATCGGTACTGGCTGTCTACGTCATCGGTCCCAAACGAAGGTACGAAAAAGGAAACGTTAGATTCGAAGCTAAATAATCGAAGAAGACTATAAAGTATCGTTGAACTTGATTTTATTTCAAACTTTGTAAATAATCTGATATTTCAAATATATCTTGACAAACGTTATTTTATTTTACAACATCTAATAATAAAAAATTGCGTTATTCGAAAATAAATATTGTCTCTGCGATTCTGTCATCGCATGCCGTAGCTCGTTTTTATGTCCTGCACCATCGTTCGGCCGCTGGCGATCGATTCGTAGACGTCCTTCAGTTCACGAATGCGTATGTTTCGTTCGCTCGAAAACACATCTCGTTGAATACGTTCGTCGATGCTCTTGCAAGCTCGATCGAGGTGAAACAGGACGTCGTGTTCCAAATCTTTCAGTCCCATTTTGTTCAGCTTTTCGTTCAGCCTGCACAGATCGGTCCTGAACCTTCGTATGGATCTTTTCACATCTTCCAGCTGGGAAACGGAAAAGTAATATAAACAAAAATAATAAGTTAGTTTCTCTAGGCTATCGTCTCAGGCGCAGAGGGTGACGGGAGATATAAGAATGTCTTTACTCACCTCTTTGTGAACGGAAAAGATGTCTGCAGGCAGGTTTCTTTTGCCTTCGTCCTTCTCTGATCTCGGTGACTTCTCGGATCTTG
>NW_022734372.1:0-655 GCF_011630105.1 Anneissia japonica | reverse complement strand
CCATTTAAAGATATCTAGATACGCCACTGACGTACATGGCCAGATGAATGAAAATACTCAATCGATGTGCCACCAGATCGTAATCAGCATTAACCATGCCCTCACGATGTCACCGGGAAGCAACTGCCATAAAACTATTTTTGGCAGCGAAGGGACCCTACCGACAAACAATCAACAAACTACCTGGATTCTGGGTTGATTTGCAAGGTACTACATGGCTCAACTATTTTTTACTTAGGGGTTAATTGGTAAAAATCGCCCACAAATCATACGACGTCACTGACAACGCCGGGACGGCAACTCGATTTTGAGATTAATTTTCCGAATAAAGTTATACTAAATAACTTCTATTGACGAAATATTGTCTTAAGCTAGTTGTCTTTGTTGATAATTCAACTGCCATTTTATCATTTTTTCGGTGATATTACCATTTTCAATAATCTATAAAAGCACCCACATATCAACGTCACGTTAGATCGATCGGTGGGGACGCCGTGGTGACGCCGGTAGGGTCAATTTTCGTCGGAATGTATTAAGATGATAAACAGTTTCATTGGACTAAATTTTTGCTTATGTTAACCACACGCTTACCTAAGATTATACTGACACTGGTTTCAAATCGCAGTCAAGTTTTGCGAATTAGCGCCCCTCAAAT
>NW_022734371.1:0-914 GCF_011630105.1 Anneissia japonica | reverse complement strand
AGACGGACATGATTTAAACAATAAAACAAAGCCAACATAAGACTGACATTTCTCAAACAAATAACTAACGTATCAAACGGACATAGACGAATGATACTGTGTAGACGAATGAATAATTTTGTAATGAACAAAATATTTATGAACAAAAACAAACAAATATGAAAACTATGGACGGTTTTACAAATGAACATGTACCGGTACGCATATAAAATGTGCAAGTTGTGATGATATATCGATTCTGTCTTTATTCATAAATGATGAATACTAATTGAAAGTATCCCTTCTTAATTTTTTAAAATTTTTTTTATAGTGGAGGGGGGAGGGGTGCCGTTTCTTTCTTCTTTTTTTGACTAGTATCGTTCAACTTCGGTTGACACTTTGGGTACAATTTTATGAACCGTTCAGAAATAATTATGTTACGTTCACATCCTGTGTCAACAACCATTCTTATTTTCTGATTGTTCAATTTCACTGTGACTTTGCACTCAGGATCAATGCTGTTTACATGTACACTTAAACATGGTTCATTAAAGTCGGTGTCTGACGATGCATCATGTGCTGTTTTCACATAATGTGTGTTTTCTGAATAATCATCTGAATCTACATCTGAAGACAAATTTCTGTCCATGACACTTTTAGTAGTTTGTCGAATTAACTAGTCTTCTTAATATTTTCCTAAGACGTCAACAACTTGAAATATAATTCAATGAGCTCGATGATCATCACCATCAGTTGCTGTTTTAACACAAAACTTAAGACGCACCTTTTTATTATAAAATGTTAAGCGCATTTGATTTTTAATTCGGTTTAGTTGAAATTGGCGCTATATATGTTATTTATTATTTTTATTATTCTTATTATTTTATTATAATAATAATTATTATTATTATTAAATAACATACAGTATTTTTAAA
>NW_022734370.1:0-10828 GCF_011630105.1 Anneissia japonica | reverse complement strand
GACTCTCTCTTGCAGTGGTTCTTATACTTTTACATACAAATATTACTCAGGGATAGATGAATCTGATGCGATTCAACTCCATGTGCAACCGATACCTATGGAACCTAAATGCTATTCAGATAAAGAATATTATGTCAGCGGTGAGAACATTACCTTAAAGTGTCAGGCATTTACATATCACACACTGCATTTATACTGGCTAAATTGTAACTTGTCACTGGGTAGTGCTTTTAACACAAGCGAAGGGGACACAACTATAGCAACATTACGGTTTAGAGCGGATGAAAGTATAGATAATGTGGAATGTATATGTGCCATGAAATACGAGATCGGAAAAACACACGGTCCAAAGTTTTGTACTATACAAATTGTCATTAAAAGACAATTGAGTGTCAAAATTAAAGTACCAATTTTAAAGCCCGGTAAACCAGCAGTACTAAAGTGTGTAATTCATCAGAATGATGATCAATCAATTACGAATTCCATAGAAAATACACACTCAGTTACTAATAAACCCAACATTAACTCATATAATGGAGTGTATTTTAAGTGGTCTTCAAAAAATTCAGTACTGAATAGAAGTATTGCGAAGAATAGTAGATTTAACACTCTAACTATTTTAAATGTCTCGAATGAAATCATTGGAGCAGTTGTCAATTGCACAGCAGTGGTTAACCAATCAGAAGGTTCAGCGTCAACCGTACTCGATGGCGAATTTACGCAAGGGAGCAGCATACGCTTACAAAATGTTAGCACCCCTCTTCTTGCAAGTCATGTAAATGTTAATTATATATTCGCCATAATAGCAGTTGTGAGTATAATAAGCCTAATGTTTATCATTAGTGTATCATTAAAATGCATTTATGCTAGATGTGTAAGAAGACACCGAGATCAGCAAATTAAATTAGAGACCATTCAAGCTATCATTCGCAGTGATAACAGTACCATTCATCCATCACAAATTTCAATAGCTGATGATCTCAGTGGTTCAGGTACTTCAGATGGGTGGACTGCGATATCTAGGATAAGACGTACAGGAAGTACTGACACACTTCCATCTCTACCAGAGGTGATCGGTTTTGCAAGCAGATCCATTCCAACTGTGCAGGAAGAAAAAGATGACACACACACGGAGGAAGAACGGAGTGAAGTTTCGAAATATCCGTTGTATGAAGAAATAAATGATGTTGCATACAGAAGTGGGCAAATTAAACAAAGAAATTCTGATATAATGACCATCAGAACTCCAACAACGAGACAACCCGTTGATGAGCGTAATCAACTGTCTGACTTTGACTTGAGCTACGTGTTTTCCGACTCGCAATATAGTGAACTCAATATGGAAATCAGTACTGTAAAACAACATTCAGAACAGAAACATATGGCAAGATTGTTGGAACACGACGGAGAATTAGGCAATTAGTGCCTATCAAATTATATCAACGGAAAGGCTTGTCGATGAACGTAAACAACTTCCTGTGATATTTCTTAACAGAGTCTTGTCGGATCCAAAATATAATGAACTCAACGAAAATACCACCAAGACAAAACACCAATCACTAGAGATTTACACCTCAGGAGTGATTAAAGATGGCGAAGAATTATTGCATAACACCAATGAAAATATTACAAGTTTAACTAATGAAATAAAACCAGTTAAAATACCTGTCGGCATTATACTCGATAATACTGATGTCAAATAAATAAACCAGGTTTACCCAGTGTCAATCATAGAAAAAATCAACATGAACCAAAAACAAGGTCTTCAGACACAACTGATTCATCCAATGTTGGACACAGCAATATAAAATTTTATGATACGGTAAATGGCAGAAACTTACAATTTCTAGAGAATGTGTTAGTGTAGTAGTGGTACAAGATTTACATGTAACCTAACAACTAATGAAGAATGTAGAATTATTTTAGCATAAAGGAAGGGAAAATAACGCAGACATAAGCTAGATAAATTTCAATTATGATTAGGTATGCAGAAATACAATAGTGTGAAAGAAGTAAAACGGCTGATCATGGAAGTTTACACTAATGGCAACAGACCTATAACAATAATAGTAAAAAAGATAAATGGTAATGTACGTAAGTGAAATATGTGTACGAATATGATTGTTTCAATACAATGTAATATAAAGCAGATACGTAGTCTTAGGCCTACCAACATTTTGTTAGTGAATCTTCCTTCTAGAGCTATTTATTTCTAGAGTTATTTAAAGCTGTTTAAGCAATTAAGGGAACTAAATTTGTAAACAGCGGCTCTTGTATAATAGGTATAGAAGCTAATTAGTATCTTAAAAGATCACTCGACTTAGTTCTGCCCACTTCATTGCATGGAAATGAGCAGAGAACGAAAGTTCAGCAGCGCTTAAGTCAGTTTACGCTTAAGTATAAATATGTCACCTCCAGTAGTTGTTCAGAGGTCTTTCGTTAATTAGCGAAATGGAGAGCATCCTATTTATAACAGACAATGCGTACAGACAATTGCAACGAGTGCGTAATCATTTTTACCACAAAGCCAGTAAGTTCTTCATCATTAAAAAATACCAAAAAGGTTAATATTTTTTCAGAAAAGAGCATTTAAATGAAAAATAGAATCGTATATTTCAACTTGAATGTTGACAAATTTGATAAAACTCGATAATTCTAAATTAGCTACTAAACATACAATGATTGAGGATTATTATTTAAAACCAAGTCGTTTTAGCGAGAACACATGTGGACTATTCGAAAGTTTAATCTAACGTGGGAGTATATTCCGATCGTACAATACGCAGCCTCAGCAGGCATTTTATTCGAGTGATCTCCTTCTCAATAAAGTAATATTTCCATATGCTTTAACGACATGCTCTTGTTTTGATGTTAATACTATGTTCATGTTTTATTTGTCTTTCCCGTTTCGGAAAACAACTAGAGTAGTTTTATGATATTAAATTTATTTTTGTGAAGCTAATGCAAAGATGTTCACGTCTATCATGTAAGCTTTGTAACTCACTGACAACGCTTCCTCACGTACGTAAATCAAATTTTGACTTAGTTGTATCGCATACCTACGATAGATTAAATAAAGGCCTAAACATATTTAGTATTTATTTATTTGTATAGCCTAATCATTATCATTTTAAACATACACATTTCGAATAAACGCTTCCGAGCGTTTGTTGATTAGAGTTTGGAGGGAGGCGTGCTTTTGTGTGTGTGTGTGTGTGTGTGTGTGTGTATGTGTGTGTGTGTGTGTGTGTGTGTGTGTGTGTGTGTGTGCGTGCGTGGGTGTGTGTGTGTGTATCAATAACAAATATCAATAGTTATAATCTACGTAAAGGACGGTTATTCATAAGGTTCGCTAGATCATATAATTAAAAACCAAAAGATATCTTGATTATAATTCAAAATACGGTTCGCTAGTAATTATACAATGAGAGGAAAATCCTATATATTGTCCATTTTACCCTCACAGAACACGCTCCTGTTCTCTCCGTCTCAAATTCCTACCCTTCATTTTTTCATTCCTCATTAATCTCTATTCTCCACTATAGGTGAGATTAAGTAGCGGAATATGGGATGTGAGAAATGTGAGATAGGGAAATGTATGGGTGGAATGGCGTGACAGTCTTCACTAAATCTCCTTTAAGTCAAGAAAACTAAAACCACCAAATATGGCTTCACAGAATATTAAAAATGCTTATTAAAATCACTGCTAAAGCACAGCCGTTCACTGAAAATTTTTCAAGTTGCCTTTAAACTGCTTCTACCTTTTCATTATTCTTTCTTGTTCTATTTTGTATGGAAGGCAATCGCCGCCAAAAATACAGTTACAAACAAACAACCTACTCGCAGAAACGAACAACCGACTTACAGAAACGAACAACCAACTCGCAGAAACAAACAACCTACACGCGCAGAAACGTAGTCGCAAAAATGAATGCGCACAGTACTCGCAGAAAGAGACAACGGAATCGTCCATTTTAAGTTAGGTAAGCAAAACCTCTCATCTTGAGGCTAACACATACCCAGGAAATAATTTCATATTTCTTTTATATGACGAATAAATGAATCTGAATCTGAATGTAGTTTTCTTCCTAAGCATATTATAGGCCGAGTACTGTCGGTGTACATCACAAAACACCTAAATCCTATCTAATATCGGGTTGGCAAGGTGATATAAGACCCCAACAAAATACCCCACCCCTCCCCCTCCATCCCTAATTCCCATCTTAATTCACTGACAAAAACTTCTTAATAAAACATATGATAGTACTGGAAACAAAATCTGATATGACGTTTACATTGATAATGGTGTTGCCAAACCTCAAGTTATACTCTTTCCTCCTCAATGTTCTACCCTACCCCTCCGCCACACACAAATCTCCAGGCATGACCCTACAACATCGTTTATATATTACAATCTAATTAGGCCTACAGTCAGAAAAAGGTAAAAAAGGACATTTTACACTGACAAATAAACTTTAGGGTACAATTTTTCCTCCGTTCCATTCAGTGCATGCACAACTACCCCACCCTCCACATGTCATATCAATCTAATATTAGCTTTTAAAAGGTAGGCTACCATTTACCGACTCCATGTTGCTACAGAAAAAAACCCCCTGATATATAAGATGCTGTGTAGCCAGACCCCGACATATATGCCTTCCCCACTTTTACCCCCTACCAATACCCGTAACCCACCTCTACACCTTGCCCAACTTTAATATATATTTATTCCATCTAATAATCAACGAAACTTGGTGAAAAAATGTACTGACAATATGGAAAAGCATATCCAGGACCTGGTGTGTGGGTTGCCGGGTTTTCTGGTGATATCTCACAAACACCCAGTGGCGGATAATGGCAAAATATGATCGCTAATGTTTAAAGTCGGTGCTATAAAAACAACCTAAAGCATAATGCCAGCAAAAGCAAATAATTGGTGTTTAACTCCCTATCATGGTTGGTAACTTGACTTCTATTTACTTAGGTGTCTCTATCGACAAAGTTCAAAAAGTGTATGAAAAAGAAATCTTCAAGAACTTAAGAAACTTCATGGTATTACTAAGGATTTGTTTCGCCAAGTCAATAATAAAAGGCTCCACCTTAACAATTCAGGTAGAAAACGGGAAGTAATTCGCTAAAAACCGATTCAATCAATCTATTTAACACCAACTTTAATGGTAACCAATATTAATTAAATTAAATAAATTTATTATTTTTATTTTATTTTTTTATATATTTTAAACATACTCGTTGGATTTCGAATATTCATTTCATCATAATGCAAATTTTAATTTGCAATATTGACATAACAATCAATTTTTCTTTATACTTTTAAATTTTCTATGTCCTAATATGCTATACACTGTCTTGGAATTGCTGAATCTGTTTTTACTCTTTTTGATGACTGGCAAACTTATTTGTAGCTATTGTTTTTAATATCAATGTGATATTAAGATGTAAATATTAATAAAATCTTTATATATATTTATATTCTTTTCCTTTTTGATGTATATATTTTGTTTTGTGGGGAGCCACTTTGACTTTTATTTATTTTATTACATTTTGGCAATCCTGCCTCGCAGATTTACCACTTGTGTTTCTGTTTTGTATTTATATGTAAAGTTAAATGATAATTAATAAATAATATGATTTAATTTGATATGCAGTGAGGACGTCAAAATTTGTTCAACGGGAAAGCCAAATGGTGGGACAAATTTCCGGTGAGGTCCAGGGGTGAAGTATTGTTTGTGGGCTAGCCTGGATCAGAACAATTTCTGAGACGTTTTAGAATAGTTGTTCGACTGGAAAAGAGATGGGTATTGACCTGTCCGACGCGGGATAGAGCAATCTTTCCCCCTCCCATTATGATTAGGACTAGCGAGCCACTTGTTTAAATTATGACATAGCGAGCCTCTTTTTTATTATGCAAAGCGAACCTTTTTTTTAAGTATAATATAATTCTGAGATTTTTACTCAAAGAGTTTGCCCGACGACCAATTCCCGACAGGAGTCCAGCTTGGTGTCCAGAGCTCCTCGAAGAAATTCCTCCTGGATCCTAGCCAGTGCCGCCACCACGCCGTCATTCCACCTTGCAATAGAGCATCGAGTGTACTATTAATCTTCTTTTAAAAAACTGTCGCCGCTCTTGAATCTGTCTGGTATTGCCACAACTATATAATACGAATGTGTGTATAATGTAAAACTGTTGCATCATCGGGGTGGCGCCAGTGCGTGCCGGGGCCAGGGTCCTCTGTTTAACAATGTTTTATATTCAAAGCAAAGTTCATTTGAGACTATTTGATAGCAGTTATTGCGATTAAAAGGAGTTCGAAGAACTTCATTGCACACATGAAATTAATAGGCTATGTGTAAAACATTTTGTTACTTAGCGTACTAACTATTTTTTTGTCATAACTGAAAAATTGACCGGACACGAATTGTCGTTCAATAATATACAAGGCTTCTTTATAGCACATGGTAAAACAATTGAAAATATATTTTCCGATTTTTAACTGTAAATCACTAAATATGATGGTAATGATTGTCCCAAAAAATAGCAGTAATGTTTTGTTTGAAACACAATAAACAAGAAAGAATATGGCCAAGACGGCAGCAGTGACGTAATTTGACGAAGACAGCTGTACCATGAAACACTAGTAAGTTGTGTAATTAGGCAAAATCATTTTCAAAAGTGAATAAAGTGGCGTTTCTAGGAAACCACAATATAGTATCAGAAGCATGAAATATACATATCTGTAATGTAATGACAAAAATATTGTTGTTAAGAACCCAAAGAGAATAAAGAAAGGAATGCTAAGGTATGTGGTGTACACACCCGATGCAACAAAGTCCTTGATGGTTTTATATTAGGCTATATTTGTTCACTACGCATTTATATACTTACCTCTGTCGGTGGCTATAAGATTAGTTTATCCTGAAAGATAATACAGTATATAAACATTTTATTGACCACACTTAGGCTACGCTTGCACTTATTCAATCTTGATTGTTTTTACTCAAGTTCATGTCAAAATTGTACAAATACATGATACTTATAAAGAAATAACAAAAAATATACAATGAATAACAACAACAATAACATTAATGTTAATTGAATGCTTACGTCGTGTTGCTCTTCACACGCAACCTGCCATGGGGTCACACGGTACTCAGTTTCGTATACTGCTTTGGGTAGAGAGACCCAGGGCGTTTCCTTTTTCACCAAGGAATATGCGCAGTTGTTTAGCTAACAATGTGCAATAAATGTTCAACACCTGGGGAGGAAGGTGCATTTTTGCTGATCACGTTCTGTTGCCTGGCCTACTGTACTGTAGCCGGGGGTAAACCAAGTGTACCGGTACAGTACAGTACAGTACAATTATATGTGGCAGACCATACAGTAATGATGACGGCCGAGCACCTGGAAAAACAGTTTCGAATGAAATCAATTGAAATAAGAACAATTCACTAGCATATACGGCTGTTGTGTGTGTGGATTTTAGAAATCCAAGAACTACAAGGTTTGTGGGCGTAAATTTGATAACACAAATTAAGGGTACCACCATCACCACACCCTTCCAAAGATGTGTATAAGAGACAGGGCTATATGTGTTCACTACGCATTTATATACTTACCTCTGTCGGTGGCTATAAGATTAGTTTATCCTGAAAGATAATACAGTATATAAACATTTTATTGACGACACTCAAGTTCATGTCAAAATTGTACAAATACATGATACTTATAAAGAAATAACAAAAAATATACAATGAATAACAACAACAACAACATTAATGTTAATTGAATGCTTACGTCGTGTTGCTCTTCACACGCAACCTGCCATGGGGTCACACGGTACTCAGTTTCGTATACTGCTTTGGGTAGAGAGACCCAGGGCGTTTCCTTTTTCACCAAGGAATATGCGCAGTTGGTTAGCTAACAATATACAATAAATGTTGACATGAACACCTGGGGAGGTAGGTGCATGTTTGCTGATCACGTTCTGTTGCCTTGCTTGTAGCGGGGTTAAGCCTAAGTGGAGGTAATGTACTGTAGTCCTACAGTTCAATAATGTTTTAGGACACAGTAATGTATGACAGCCGAGCACCTGGAAAAACAGTTTCAAAACAAATCTATTAAGATAAGAATGATTCGCTTGCAAAGAAAATACGGCCATTTACGGACGTACTGTACCTTGTTTACTATAGGCAATACTGTACTAACAATACGGCTGTTGTGTATGTAGCCTACTGTACATCAACTGTCTCTTATACACATCTAGATGTGTATAAGAGACAGTCTCAGGGCATGGTGGGGCAAGTGGCAGCTCGAAGAGCAGCTGGTGTAGTGCTGGAAATGATCAAGGTGAATTGATAATGAATTTGGTCTAAACCATGAACATCTATACAGTGTTTCTTAAAGCCGGTTTTACACTAAGTGAATTTATTCGCGCAAATCAAAATTGTTGGTTCATGCGCATGCACATTCACATTTCTATCGAAACTTTTCGCTACCGCAAAATCAGTAGTTCGAACTGTTTCTACTTTTTGCGAAGCGAAAAAATTTTGCAACCAATCAGAGCTCAGAAAGGCAACCGACGCATTTGATTCACAGCGAATAAACTTGCCTAGTGTTTACATGGCGATGAATATTTCATTGCTGGCTGCCAAGCTCTGAACGCACACAGCAAACCTAACGAATCTTGCACTGATTAATATTAATGAAGCCTAGACCACATAGGCAAGGCCCAGAAGGGCATATGAAATGAGATAATAATATAATATTAATTCTTTATTGCTCCATAATTCTTTATCAGTTGGTTGTTAAGATGCCTGGATGACCTCGGGAGTACAGCAACATCAAGATATATGTATGATTAAAACCTTGGGTGGGTCAGGTAGCGAAATGACCAATGTTGTACATTTTAAGTGCTGCAGTTTAATACCATGTCTCTTATACACATCTAGATGTGTATAAGAGACAGGTGTGGGTGTGTGTGTGTGTGTGTGTGTGTGTAACATTTTGGTACTTTCGTGTGGTATTTTTGTGTGCAACATATATCAAAAACGGCTGCACTGACATAAATGAAAATAAGAGGGAGTGTTAGGCATAACCCAGTAAAGATATGATTACATTTTGGTGACGGTCCGTAGTAGGGTGTGGGTGTATTCTATTTGCATCCTTAATGTAAAGCGCCTTTGAACATGAGTACTCATGAAAAGGGCGCTATAAAGATTTGGTAAATAAAATAAATAAAAATAAGAAAAAAAAAACGATCGCCAAAAAGGCCTCAGAGGTTATTTCAGTCTTTAAAACAAACAAAAAAGGTAGCGGGGAATTCCCCTGGATCTCCTGTAGTCTTATGTCGATTTGCCCAACTTTTTCCCCATCCCCCTTTCTGTCAACCCACTCCCACCCCCCTTTTGTCGACATCTCTTGATCCGCCCCCGAATATACCATGTCCACACTTCGTCGTCCAATTCCGTTGTCCCCACCCTTTCGGTCCCATCTATTAGCCTATCCTAAACAAATTCAAAATGCTTTTACATTTTCAGAATTCAAAATATTTAAACATTTTGTACCAGACAAAATTGCACCGCTGGGAGGCTATCCTTTTACTACGTAACGTAAAATGAGTAATTCTAGTTATTATTTATATTATCATTATTAAAACAGTATTTTTATATTTAATTTATTTCTGCCCTGTCATGAAAAACACGAAAATACCAAAACGTTACACACACCCACCCCACCCACACACACAAATGTTAACAAATTACTACAAAGAAATGTCATTATTTTTAAGAAACTAGAAAATGAAATTAATATCCTTTGCAGTGGTAAAAATGAGTAAAAAAATCCACCATTTGTACATTTCAACTCTTTTGACAATCTTTAACTTTAGTAATTAAGATTGATTTTTAAAATCTTTAGAGATATACATATAAATAGTGGGCCAAGCCTATGTCGTAATTACGACATAAATATGTCGAAATTACGACAAAAATATGTCGAAATTACGACATACGTATGTCGTAATTACGACTTATGTCGAAATTTCGACATACGTAAGTCGTAATTACGACATATTATGTCGAAATTTCGACTTATTATGTCGTAATTACGACTTATTATGTCGAAATTTCGACATAATATGTCGAAATTTCGACATATTATGTCGAAATTACGACTTACGTATGTCGAAATTACGACATAATAAGTCGAAATTTCGACATACGTATGTCGAAATTTCGACATAATAAGTCGTAATTACGACATAAAAATATATATTTTAGTGGCCCTAATGGGCTTTCGTAGATTCCTGCACAGAAGGTATCACAGCCCAAAGTACATTGTAGCTAGTTTTCAGCTCTCCACATGCAGTGAGTGTTGAATTATTAAGATGATCCCCTAGACATTCGCCAACATTACAGGATGGCATGTAACGTTATCTCTCTCAACAGATGATAGTTTGATCGTTCAATCTGGTAGAACACTTTAATTCAATATACTTTAATTCAATAGAACTTTTATATTCAATAATTAAACACTGGTGATCTTCAATGCTGTAGGTAGGCTAGCCTAGGTCCTAGGCGGGGCGCTAGGGTCTCATCTAGGCTAGGCTAGGCCTACCCTAGCCTAGCTAGCCTAAATAAAGCACGATTTATTGCCTTGAGACCTATTCAACAGATGATTGGCTTAATTGATTTCTGGGCCCTTTGTTAAATATTAGAATGGGGATTAGATGTAAGGGGCGTACGCCCCTCCCCCTATTTTTTTTGCAAAATCCTTTCACCCACAGTGTTTAACGGGCCGGCGGAACCGAGG
>NW_022734369.1:0-2082 GCF_011630105.1 Anneissia japonica | reverse complement strand
CACACAA
Source organism: Anneissia japonica (assembly GCF_011630105.1). Taxonomy (NCBI): domain Eukaryota; kingdom Metazoa; phylum Echinodermata; class Crinoidea; order Comatulida; family Comatulidae; genus Anneissia; species Anneissia japonica. The sequence continues at coordinate 2,075 of NW_022734369.1, read as the reverse complement.
GTCATACTCTCGTTCTACCTAAATCTCCTTTACAATATCATTGTAAATATCGTCCTGCCGTAAAACTATCATTATGATGCCTATTCAAAACACTGGTACACAAAACACCGTCTTATGTTGTGCTATTTTAATGTCACTGTATATTCATAAAACCATCCATTTTTGGTGTAATAGATACCAATTAAATACCGCCACTAAATGTGTTCGTTAAATTTCTCTTTTAGAAGGAAATTAAGAAATAATACTTTAAATGTTTGGAATGAATTTGCGGTTACTGCATGATGTTAATTATTCTTAATAAAGGATTTCTTTGAAATCCAAACATCAATTCCTGTACTTGTTTTAAGCAACTTTCCATTAAAATATTACATCACCACTAACATTGTTACTCAATATACACAAAACATCATCTTATGATGTGCATTGGCTAGTATTTCTATGTTTAAGCCCCATAACAAAATTTATTATAGAAAAATGGCATTAGTATCACTATTATTTTATAGTGGTCTTTAATTGGAGGGAAAGTGTTCATTTTTGTCCGCCAAAACCATTATTTTTGTTAGGTGAAACTTTTAATAATTGTTAGTATTGTACATTATGCGCTATATAAATTGACAATTATTATTACACTATTATTATTATTATTATTATTATTATTATTATTATTATTATTATGGTCTTTGGTCTCTAAAGTGGGAGTCTTTAATTGGAGGAACAGCTAATGGTAAAAAAAATTGGAATTCAAACGGGGCCACAGAAAAGCGTTCTTTAATTGGAAGTGGTCTTCAATCGGAGGGGTCTTTAATTGGAGGGAGACCTGTACAATTTTTGGGTTAAAACGTGTAAAATTTAATTTTTTTTTGGGTCAAATCTAACAATTCAGCATAGCAACAGCCCATTCCGTGTGTGAGCAAAGGCCTGGTGATGAGAATTCACCAGTTTTCGAGAAAGCATCGGATAGAAATTTTTAGAATTTTTAAAAATCATAAATAAAACATGTATTTTTAAATTTAGCAGTCATAAAAGTCATAAAAATAAGATTTTTGGTACATTTTGGGTCACAAAAATAATGTGACATCATACTCTTCATTTGATAGATAATTTTATTATGATACCAAATATAACTAAATTTAATCTTCCAATGATGGACTAGCTTAAAAATACGATTTTGGCTAAAAACATGTAAATTTTTCAACTTTTTGGTCAAATTTGGCACTTCAATCCAAATTCCGCGTGGCAACAGCCCATTCCGTGTGAGCCAAATGCTGTTGATGCGGATTCACCTTGTTGCCAGCTTGTAACAAATGATGCCTACGAAAAAAAATGTTGAGCACTCTCAATCTTGATTGCGCTCGCTTACCCTCTAGTAACGTATGTGAACGTTGCGATTAGTTTCGATAAAAAGGAACAATAGGATCACTAAAAGCGATCGGTTGCGCGTTGCATGTTATCTCGCCCAATTATTTTCTTTACTTTTACTAAGCGCCTAAGTGCCATCCTACTTGACGACTTGTAAAGATTAATTATCTTGTCAAGTCGACATAATATACATAACATGTCGACATGCACAGATAAGTTTTCCTGCCATGTCGACTTATCAACTTTTAAAAGTTGCCATGGTGAGATACATTATCTTGCCAAGTTGACTTCCATAAAAGCACATGTCGTCATGGCGATATAGATTATCTTGCCAAGTCGACATAGTAAAAATTATGTTGTCATGGCGATCGATATACATTATCTTTTCAAGTTGACTTCACAAAAAGTTCATGTCGTCATGGCAAGATAAATTGTTTTGCCAAGTTGACTTCCAAAAAAGCACGTCGTCATGGCGAGATAGAATATCTTGCCAAGTTGATTTTGATGTCGAATATATAAATCGTGTAGGCTGCCGGCACCTTGACCTCTGACGATTAGTGCCAACAAAATTTCACAAAAACGTGATCAATAATGACAAAATGATAATTTTTGTTTATTTTCGGTAAATATTTCAGCCGCTCCAAATTTCTTTCCTACTCTTCTTTCTTCTAATGCATCTTCAATGTTAATTTTATTTTACTAAATAGTAACATATT
>NW_022734368.1:0-501 GCF_011630105.1 Anneissia japonica | reverse complement strand
TATTTAAACGATAAAAATTCGATTTAAGATACGAAAGACAAAAATTATTAAAAATATTGTAAGCATGACATATACGTAGAAATTCTACTCTATCACAAACATTCATCATTCCTACCTCAGAAAGTTGAAACTGACCAATATGTGCTCTTGGATTAAGATTTTGTATAAAACGGACAGTTTTATTTTGAATAATTTAAAGTTTATTTTTAAGAGTTTTCCCGGTATTAGAGAACCATGACGATGCAGAGTAGTCAAATAAAGTTGTATAAGTGCAAATGCAAGAATTTTACGACAGTGTCGATTTAAATAGGGCGATTGACGAAAAAGAAATTTTAGACGGGAATTAGCTTTTTTAATAACAGAGTTAGCAACAGTGCCACCATACTTCACAGATTTGCTTTCTTTAATTACTTGTCCTTGGATTTGATCTCAAAGTCATCAACCTTTTTAAGTCTACGATTTGTACCTAATAAATTGCATTCGGTTTTGTTAGGATGAAGA
>NW_022734367.1:0-666 GCF_011630105.1 Anneissia japonica | reverse complement strand
TAAGTACTATCTAGTCGGCTTGCAAGTGATTTAGCTGCAATTTTATAATCAATATTGAGAAGGGACAATGCTCACCAGTTATTTAGATCTTTGGTGGTTTCCTTTTTCTTTTAAAATAAAGGAGGTATTACGCCTCGTTTTCGTGTAGTGCAGTTAATCTATTTCATAACCTTCGTTTAAACTATTAGCAAAACGATTTCCTATGTGTTCCCAGAATTGCTAATAAAACTCAACAGTCAATCCATCATACCCATGACATTCTGTTGTCAGCCATTTTTTGAAGGGCACAATGGCATTAAAGTATTATGATTTAAATCATACGACAAGTAAAGACGTAAATGGATACATTAACTCTTTAGGCCTACTTTCAAGTGTACATCACTCTATACAGTTGGTTTTGTTGAACCGTATAATTTATTATAATCTCATACTAATTGGAAACAGAAGATACCAATCATATTATGGAGTTGAACTTAAGTACAATGGAAGACTAGAAAATGTATAGAACGACCATGAATCGAGGGTGTATCGTACTTTTTAATGGGGTTAATTGGGTTGTGTGAAAATTAGCTCGATATAGTTTATCGGATGCATAATTTAAGAGAGTCTAAATATAGTATACATCGCACATGGATAATATTATTGGACAAAGCAATCTTGGATTTG
>NW_022734366.1:0-538 GCF_011630105.1 Anneissia japonica | reverse complement strand
TCACGCGGTGCTGATTGAAAAGTGTCATAATATGCTAAAATATGCTGTAATTAGTTTTTTTTTTTAAAGAATAATTGTGAGCATTTTAAAAGATTTCTGCATGTGTACACGTACGTCTTGACGCCCGTGAGCACGGTAATAGCACAAAGAGTGACTCCTGATAAGAATGATGTGTCAGAAATACAAAGTATGTAACAAAACGTGATTTCCAGCTTTAATATGTTCTGTGTGCGTGGAAATGAACGTACGGCGGGTAAATTTTGGAAAGTTTTGAAATGCTAAAAATGACCCAAAACGTTCTTAAAACTATCTGAATAGTAATATGGAGAATTTTCAAATTTTAACAGACACGCACGTCACAATGTGTGCGAGTACAATAATAGCACACGAAATTAAACATTGTCAAGTGTATTTCAAACCGCCTGTTAGTTGGTAATGCCACACGAACTTTCCCTTCACATAACCTATATATATATATATATTAGTCTGATAGCGTCGAAATACAGTCTGCCGCCCTCATCTGTTCTATTGTTTAACA
>NW_022734365.1:0-1060 GCF_011630105.1 Anneissia japonica | reverse complement strand
GCCTTTTAAAGTTTATATATATATATATATATATATATATATATATATATATATAAATCATCAAAGAAAGGTAAATACAGTGTTCGAATGAAGGACATAATAATACTTCGTGTAGCATAGCTCGCAACGAATGTAGTCCTATAAATAAATGAATAAAGAAATTGTGTAATAAAATGCCTCTGGCGGGACACGAACCTGCGACCTCTCGCTGTCAAGGAGAGCGTCATAACCATTAGACCACGGTGGCTTCATGGTTAAACAGATTCAAATACCACCAGATACACTCCATTACACAATAAGTACGGCTAGAAACAAGTAATAGCATACACTGAAATATAAATCAAGGTAGCCGTTAACACTGTTAAATTATATATATAAATCATCACTGTTAAATTATATATATAAATCATATATATATATATATATATTTATATATATATATAAATCAAGAAAGCCGTTAACACTGTTAAATACTGTATATTAGCTATACCGCTTATGCATCATGTTATTTATCGCACAGCAGCTGATATTTAACAATTTTTTATATAAACCTAATGCTGTTGTTTGCATCCATCAACTAAATGCTTCGTGTATATCACTTTATTCAAACTAGCGAGCTTTGGTTAGGGTATTTACCCTTAATCATCTTGCAGTGTTACTGCATATATAATCATAGGCACATATCATTTTACTGTATTGTTATTTCAATATATTTTGAAAGTAAACAAATTATAGATTAAATGGACTAAAAACAACACCGATTATTGTGATCCACATTCGACGAGTCGTTCGACGATTCATTCGATTCATTTTGTAGCTGTATTACCAGCACATTAGACAGCTAATGGAAATCGCTGATGTTACTATAATTATCAGCACTCATACGCCAACTTGTATATATTAATATGTTTATCATGATTGTAAAGGTTTATATAGCGCACTGTCTTTTGGATGAGACGACGTTCACGCCGTGGTCACGTGTGCATTATAGCCCATGCGCACGTTAAAGAACGCTCTTATTTGAGCACTGTTGAGCATTGCTCTTATCAGCAAACCTAAT
>NW_022734364.1:0-1834 GCF_011630105.1 Anneissia japonica | reverse complement strand
TGTGTGCGTGTGTGTGTGTGTATGTGTGTGTGTGTGTGTGTATATGTGTGTATGTGTGTGTGTGTGTCGGTGGACCCATATTAACCGATGACGTATGTATGAAAACACACCTTTTTACTGGTGACACACCGACAACCGATGCCGTCACCAGTAGTTTAAATGAAGTTTAAATAGGAAAAACGCCCTCAACAACACCTATAGTTGTATCTAAAAGCATATTAAGGAGAGTCACCATTTGTCAGAGATTTTTCTAATCTGTTGATACACCTTACTGTCAAAAGTGTGTGTTGTAAAATTAAACAGCGCCATCTTGTGAAATATCGTCCTCGGATGTGCATTTCCCTACACGTGACGTCACAACAACTTTGGATGGTTTATGATTATAAATAGAAATCGGTAAGAAAAATGTTTGTTTTTTATGATTTCTATTTTCTGCAAAGTATTGATGATGGGTTGGAACATGTTTTCTTAACCTAGGCCTAAGCTTACTATAGGCCTAAGTAGTAAATAGAGCCATGGTCTAATAAGTTAGGCCTAAGCTTAGGCCTATTATTTATAAGTTACCTAGGCCTATGTCTACTGTAGACAGCTGGTAGGGCCTAAAGGCCTAGGTCTAGCATACAGGCGTAGCCTACATAGGGCCTAGGCCTAGCACCAAAAGCTTTGATCAATAACATGCTGACCACCACCAGCTAGGCTAGGTATCAATGCTCGAATAAATGCTGCTCAGTGAAATAAGCACCGATCTTGAATAAGCGTCGCCCAAAACATTTTTTTTATTTTAACAGGCCTAGGCCCTTGGCCTAAGTGCCTACCCATACAAAAATTTTCTTAGATTTTCTATATAGTATTCTATAGAGTATCTATAGAAAATTTTATATAAGTTCTATAGAATATTTTAAACAAATTCTATAGAAAATATATAAAAAACATTCTATACAATCTCTAAAGGATTTCTATACAATTTCTAAAGGATTTCTATACAATTTCTAAAGAAAAGTGGCTTAATTCTCTATAAGAATCTATAGAAATTAACAGCATTTCTATAGAATATAACAAGTATTTCTATAGAGAGTAACGCTGTTATAATTTCTTTTCTATAGAAAACTATTATTTTCTATAGAAATTGACAATACTTCTATAGAAAAGAACAGCATTACTATAGAAATTATTGCAAATATATAATTTTTTCTATAGAAAACTTTGTAAATTTCTATGGAAAATAACAGCAAATCTATAGAAAGTAACGCTGTTATAATTTCTTTCCTATAGAAAACTATTATTTTCTATAGAAATGCACAATACCTCTATAGAAAAAAACAGCATTTCTATAGAAAGTAACGCTGTTATAATTTCTTTTCTATAGAAAACTATTATTTTCTATAGAAATTCACAATACTTCTATAGAAAAGAACAGCATTTCTATAGAAATTATTGCAGATATAATTTTTTCTATAGAAAACTATATAAATCTCTATGGAAAATAACAGCATTTCTATAGAAATTATTGCAGATATAATATATTTTCTATGAAAAACTGTATTATTCTCTATAGAAATGTACAGAATTTCTATAGAAATAATGCTGATATATTATATTTTCTATAGGAAAAAAAAACAGCATTTCTATAGAAAATAACGCTGATAAAATTAATTTTCATAGAAATTCACAGCACTTCTCTTGAAAATAACGCTGATATAATTTTTTTATATCGTTCGATCACTAAAAAATTGTTTTCACAAATCAAAAAAAAGGTGTAAAAATAAAAATTCATAGGCCTACAAGATGATTGTAATGTACAAATGTGTTTTGGTAGTTCATGGCAGGAAACATG
>NW_022734363.1:0-637 GCF_011630105.1 Anneissia japonica | reverse complement strand
CTACACGAAGCTGAGTAGACATAGTTTCGTACACGAACGCTAATTGGTTGGCTCGCCCAGTGCATCGCACATGGTTGCTGTTTCACGTACACGAACGCTAATTGGTTGCCTCGCACAGTGCAGCGCACATGGGTTTAGTTTGTCTCAACAGGCCCAGACAACACCACATCTCTGTTGTTTAGAATAGGCATGAAGGGGAATTCCCAAGTTATACCTTTGTCGTACGTATAGGTAATCTTACAATATTTTCATGTTATTTATTTTAGTTAAATAAAAGATATAAAGTGATGAATTAATACACTAGACACATGGTTTTATTTGAACACTTTATTATGACATCGTAAAGTGATGAATAAAAACACTAAACACATGGTTTTATTCGTAGGCCTAGGCCTAGAGGCTAGGTCTAGCCTAGCTAGGTATCATCGTTCGGTCGTACATACGTTTATTGAGCGTTACGTACGTATTAGGTCAAAGGTTACCACAAATTTAACCCAATCTCTATTTTACGAATCCCCCGATTTACGTACGCCCTCTGGTCCCGTACCGTACGTAAAATCGAGGTTCTACTGTATATATATATATATCTATATATAATATATCTTAAAAATTAAAAAAATGTTAATGTTTATTCTGT
>NW_022734362.1:0-1136 GCF_011630105.1 Anneissia japonica | reverse complement strand
CTGGTAACTGTCGCTTGGTATATAACTCCTTTGGTTAAGCAGTTTCCTTCTAATGGGCATGTTACCTTTCTTCTGCAATTACATTACCTGTAGTTTGTGTGGTCAGATCAGTTTCTTTTTTCAGCAGCGTCTTGTTGTGGCTTGTAATTGACATAACAGTAATAATCCGCATAAAAGTTTCTCAATATATACCGTCGCTGGTGGCGCTCTCCAAAATTAGCTAATACTAGGAAAACCTATAGACTTGTGGCAAGTCTAGCCCTACTAGAAAGAGGTACATTCCCAATACATAATGGTCTTCCACTTCTATAGCGCATGATACAGTGCATAGCAAATGTAACCACTAATAATACTCAGGTCCAGTGGCTTTCAAAAATATTATTTAAACTTTAAAAGGACCCTTCAATAATATTAGGTTTTAGAGGCTATCATTATTGATTATATTCATTACAATTTACCTATTACCAATTTCCCAAACGCTGCAAGTAAAACAAAAAAACACAACAAAACAAGCCCTTACGTATACGATGCACTAATGTACTTTTTGAAATCACATTTCTAAAGCAATAAAATATCGTCACGCACATTTGTGTTTGTGTTATTTTAAAGTTGGTTCAACTATTAATGTGTACGATTTTAAACACTTGATCATCATAACTTCACGAATACATTTTAGATTCACTTCACTGCAAGTAGGTCGATGACTGTTGTATTATTGAATGGTAATTGTTATTATCGTGATGGAATAGACAATACCTGGATTTGCGTCATGAGAATCAATTAGGTGGCCTATATGTATTTTGCCCAACCTGTCGTGAAAATGTATTGAATACTCAGTGCGTGATGCTTTTTGAAATCACATTTCTATAATACCACAAATACATATGTGCGTGACGATATTTTATTACTTCACAAATACAAATGTGCGTGACGATATTTTAACTGCTTTAAAGTTGGTTCAACTATTATTGTGTACGATTTTAAACACTTCAGATTATCATAACGTAATGATTACATTTCAGATTCACTTCACCGTAAGAGGTCGATGAATGTTCTTTTAGGCCTTTGGATGGTAATTGTTATTATCGTGATGGAATAAACAATACCTGGATTTGTGTCAGGAGAATCATTTAGGG
>NW_022734361.1:0-684 GCF_011630105.1 Anneissia japonica | reverse complement strand
GCTGCCTGATAAACTGCAGTTACTCATGTCAATATCTTTCAGCACTGGGCAGATCTTAAATAGACGAGCTAATGTTTTACCACTTATTGAAGACAGGTTAATCCCACTCAAATGTATACTATCCCAATACAATATTATATTTTCACCTACAGATTCAACCAGCATTTCTAGGTTACCAGCTGTAAGAGAATAATCACTCCAACTGAAAGTTTCATAATGCAGACAAATTACCCTAACTCTGCAAGTGATTTACCATCAATATCTGAAAGGTCATTGCCCTTTAGACTAAGCATGTTGTCTTTCAATACTACATTCATCCTACAACATTCTTCCATCATTTCATTAACAATCCTGCCTGATAAACTGCAATAACTCATGTCAATATGCTTCAGGTCTGGGCAGATTTTAAATAGGCGAGCTAATGTTCTTCCACTGATTGAAGATAGGTTAATATTACTCAAATCTATAAATTGCCAATGCAATGTTATATTTTCACCTACTGATTCAACAAGCTTTTCTATGTTATCAAAAGTAAGAGAATAATCACTCAGAATGAAAATTGTATCATCATAATCATCATATTCACTATCTGAAAGGTCTTTGTCCTCCAGTACAAACATGTAGTGTTTCAAAACATGGTCTACTGTATCTTCACTGTTCTGGCATTCTCTGATCATTGCCCTC
>NW_022734360.1:0-590 GCF_011630105.1 Anneissia japonica | reverse complement strand
GTTTTGTTTCATCTCTTAGCTTGTGCAGGTGTTGGTGGTGGCGCAGGTGGGATCCCTTTTGAAGTCTGGTGCCGCTACTACTACCCTAATATTCGAGACCAAGTATTGGCCAAGGTAAATAAGTTGTTCAAGATCTTCTTTCTAAGTCCAAGAGCTGTCAAATCCAGTTGTTTTTTTTAAACCTCCATTTTGCTAACTTGAAAGAAAGTTACATTTTTCTATCATTTTTCATTCAATGGACACCATGCTTCTATTTTGGTGCATGATTATTATGTACAATATTCTATGCACATACAAAAGTATGTTTTGTTTAGTGTTAAAGACACTCTTTGTGGTAGCACCCTAAAAAAATCATTTTTTGCTGTATCCTTACAGGCTACTCTCCCATTGGCTAAGCTCTGCGCCATGGTAACAATGCAGAAGCGAGGGGAGACATCAGTTCAGAGTTTCTCACTACCACTCAGACCCCAGCTACAGGATGATGAGCCTCAGGATGTCGAGCAACGAGCAAAGGTAAACTAATCTTTTGAGCATTAATCGTCAAGTTATTTCAGGCATTATTATGAAAATAGTGACCAAAAACAGATATT
>NW_022734359.1:0-928 GCF_011630105.1 Anneissia japonica | reverse complement strand
TTATGTATGAAGCTTCTATGAAAGCAATCGGTTAGTATCACTGTTTTGAATTTTTAGGTCCGTACAAAGCGGACTTGGTTTCTCACTTCTGTTGTTGTTACAACCAGAACTTCATAAGCATCTACCACCAGTTTTGACTGAAATTAATTTTGTACAAAACTTATACCCCAGTATGAAATTTTATGAGGTATGAAATTTTATTTTTTAGGAGAAAGAGCTGCATCAATTACATCCTTTCGAAGTTTATGGAAGCAGTTATGCCCAGAGATAATGGTGGCCAAACCACGGAGTGACTTGTGTTGGATGTGCCAAAAAAACAATTGGATGATCTATCGGTATGTTTAAATTTATTAATGGTCTTATTACTTGTTTTCTTTCCAGGTTATGCAAACCAGATTTATCCAGCATTGGTGTGTGCTTCATATAATGTTCTATTCAAATTTTATTACTTAGATGCACTAATGTCAGTGAAGAGGACAAGAGCTCTATACTCAAGAAACAAGAGGAGCATCTGAGGTATGCCATGATGGAAAGAGAACTGCTGAACAAGACAACAGCCGAGGCAAAGAAAGCTGTTGAAGGTTTGGGCTTAAAATTGCACCAGAATAGGGCCTGCAGTAGAGACATGACAATGCACTATTCCTTCGATTTTGCCCAGCAGGTACATGTACCAAGTAATCCCTTTCAACCTGGCCCACTGTTTTTTTTGACGGGTTTGAAGATTGGGCTGTTTGGAGTACAGTGTGAAGCACTTCCGCAGCAAGTAAGTTTTCATTATATGTTTACTTTTTTCTATAGATCTTTTTTCCCTAGCTTGACTTGATACACATGCCCTATCTTAGGAGTGTGGTGGCTCTGTAAGTCAGGTCATTGTTGTTGCTTCTGGTGACCTCCTGGTGCATTTGCTGTTGAACGCTTCAAATTTGCC
>NW_022734358.1:0-515 GCF_011630105.1 Anneissia japonica | reverse complement strand
AAGGCCAAAACTAAACTTTAGAGGCGTGCCTCAATAAATAAGCCAAATGATTTATCCAGAAGAAAATGGAATGCCATAGGTTTAATTTAGTGTACTGGGAGAACGTTCCTAATATTGAGTCCAAATGGTGTGGTGGTTTTAAGTAAAAGTTCCCAGTGATTCTCTTTATCTTTGCGATTTTTGTCGCTCCAATTGGCATTATGGTCAATTGCAATCACTCTGAAATTTGAAATTGAATGACCAGCTAAATTGAAATGTTCGCCTACTTGTTGATCAAGCTTAGATGTTCTGATAGCTGATCTGTGTTGTGTCATTCTCATACGGAGAGTGTTTTTTGTTTCTCCGACATATTGTTTGCCACAAATATTACAATATATGAGATAAATGACATTTTTGGTGAGGCAATTAATTGATTGCCTTATCCGAAATATGTGGTTAGTTTGGTTGCTCCTGAATGATTGTGTAGAATCAAGCAAGGAGCATGTTTTGCATGATGAACCACAAAGATGACTACC
>NW_022734357.1:3685-7846 GCF_011630105.1 Anneissia japonica | reverse complement strand
AGTATACCATGTGAGGACATGTCCTCTAATATATAACTTTACCATTATTGGTAGTATAGACGAGTTGTATGACAAGTGAGGACATGTATCAGCCATATTCATATCTGAGGACATGTCCTCTGTAGCCGAGCTTAGTAGAGACAAAAAATCATAGTATAAAAGTTTAAAAATTTGTCCTCACTTTGGTAGGAATACCGATATAGTAGTAGTAGTAGTAGTAGTAGTAGTAGTAGTAAGACTGCACAAGGATATATACATAACATAGCAATACAAATAATATTTATAATAAATAATAATATAGTAGGTGATCTTAGTGTATCCGAATAAATATTTAGTTGCGTTGAGTTAAATTAATTTTATCATTGAGTTTATTCATTAATAAACGGTAATTGTGGTGGCATCGTTGTTTCACGTATAATGTAGGCCTATCCGAAATCATGAACACACACAGAATACGGTACAAGAAGTGATGAAACACAGTAACATTATAATTAGTTACCGTAACATTGTTTGTACAGTATCTTTTTAAGATGGGGTTATGCCAGTATAATAGAAAAAAAGTCCCAATGATTACGAGAAATCAACTATGTTTATTATAGGCCAGTCTATTTGTAGTCATCATCATCATTAGGCCTATCGTCACCATTATTTAATTACTAGCTGTGTACCTGTCCTTTGGACGGGAATTAAGGCAGACTGAATGCATGAGACTAATTTTCTTTTTAAAGTATTTCATAATATAGTGCTATCGAATGGAATAGATTAAGCCCTGATGTAACAGTCTTCTATCGATTGAAGTATTTTCAAGTACCACATTTGTATTATAATTAATGAAAACAAAGTATAATAGTATAAACATTGTATATACCACTAATTTAATGTTTTCTTGCTTTGTTTTATTAATATTTTACATTTCTTTTTCATAATTTACAGTTTACTTTTGTGGAGTGGATTTTCTTCATTTTCATAATTTATTTTGCCATTGTTGCGGAGTACGTTAATTTCAGGATTTTATGTGCTCAATGTACGTTAGTTACGGGTTTGCGCATGCGTATTTCGATTTGTTTACAAAAGAGGCGGAGCTATCGCAGTGCATGTTGAGTACTAATGTTAAAGATAAAATTAACGTGCGTCAAAAACTACCTACCAACTCAATTAATGGGGAAGATAACCCTTTCAACTGAACCTGCAGGCCTGCTGATATGTATGCGGGCCCAAATAACCCTGTGTGGGTTATAAACATTGTATAAACAGAACCTAGCCTAGGATACCCAGGTAAAAATTCCAGTTAGACCAGTTGGAACTGGAACCAGTTACGTGTTGTGTTTTTGGACAATTCAACTGGTCCCAGTTCCAACTGGTCCCAACTCTAACTGGTTTTAAATTCCAGTTAGACCAGTTGGAACTGGAACCAGTTGCATGTTGTGTTTTTGGACAATTCAACTGGTCGCAGATTCAACTGGTCGCAGTTCCAACTGGTCCCAAATTCCAGTTGGACCAGTTGGAACTGGGACCAGTTGGTGATGTGTTTTTGGACAATCCAACTGGTCCCAATTCCAACTGGTCTTTAATTGATCCAAGTTCCAAATGGTTTTCAATTGGTCCAAGTTCCAACTGGTCTTCAATTGGTGCCAGATCCTTTTTGTAAAATAACAATGGCTTTAATCAACTCCTGTAGACTTACAAAAAACACTGAGTTTAAGATATACAAACCATAATTTCTTTAATTAAAAACTGGTATAAGTCTTCTGCTACACATACTGTACCTCAAATTCAAGCTTATTCTAGAGTCCTTCGCTTCACAGTCATGTATAAATCAGCATTTTTGTCCGTAATGTAGGCCTATTATATTAAAGCATCACTAGAGTTTATTACTGTATATAAAACAATAATCACAAGAACCTTGTGTGTTAGCATGCATTAACCAGCATTCTTTGTATATTGAAGTAGCTGTCCACAAAGATGCTTTTTCATGTCCGATGGTAGCAAGCTAAATTAAAATTCTTGCTAAAAGATCAGTGTGAATTCTGCAGTTGAACAAATCAAGCTTGAAATATTGAATCACGTTGGCTTTTACTAACTTTTTTTCGGAGTTTTACACTTGCTGAAAGATATAACAATAACAAAATCTGAAATAAGATTAATAATGGCTAACTTATATATAGAGCACATATTATGGAAACCTCTATGTGCTTTTCAACATGAAAAAAACATGCCAAAATTGTAAAACAGAGCATATGCATTTCATTGTGCTGGGCATTTAAAAACCCTTTTTTGAAAAAATAAAAATGAATGAAAAATCAGACTATACAGGTCAATTATAAGAAATTAAGTGGCAAATGGCCTTTTGTCAATTGAAATACCTATGCTTAATTTTTTATTTTTAAAATAATCTTAATTAAGGTGATATATGTCTAGGAAAACGAAGTAAATTGTATTAAATGTACCTTAATAAATGAAATTTTAAAAGTGTTATATAATTCTTCGAAATTAATGTATAAGTATGATATGCATAAAGTACAGTAGCTAAGATAAGTAAGAAAATAGCAGTTTTCTTTTTTTTCAAAAGTGAATTATCAGTTTACATTCCTGTTTTTTTTTTTTTTTTAGTTTTCAAAACAGTTACAATTTCAATGTCCCTTATAGGCCAAATCAAAGGGTATAAATAGAACAAAAGTGTGTACTCCCATTTATAGAAACTTCATAGCTGTGTAGAATGCCCGCGTTCATTTGTGTACTGACGTATGCCCGCTATTTACTTGGCAAGTAGAAAAACAGACATGACAATGGTACAGGACGTGGGTGAACATACAAATGACAGCGGACATCTTACACTGGCTGCGTACTAAGGCCTATCATTTGTTGTTTACTGTCTCAGTGAGTACAGTTGGCTCTTTTGTTCCATTTGGCCTAATTACGTATACATTAATTTGATTACTGATCTCCCTCTATATGAAAGACTGCTCCAATTAAAGACGACCTCTAAATAAAGACCACTTTTCTGTGGTCGCAAATTGACTATGTCTTATTTTTATTATTCTAACTAGAGACCGAAGCTGCTAAAGACCATGAAAATCCCGGTCCCAAAATTGGTCTTAGATTGTTGGGAGGCCTGTATTTAATAAACGTCATCAATCATATATTATTATACAGTACATATCATTTATTTTAAGCATGTTGCTAATCAGAATCTAGGACAAGTAAACATAAAACTTAAAGAAAACATTATATTCACCTTTGACGAAAGCAGGTAATTTTCTGTTTGTTCAATCAACTGCCACAGACACAGTAAGGCTTTCAAACAAACAAGACACTTCCCTACACCACAACACTTGATTGAGATTTTAACTTTAGTAAAGACATTCTGAAATAAAAGTCACCATTTATATTAATTAATAATTGGTGATTACATACATCAACTTTCAGCAAATAATAATTGCTAGACTAGCCTTTAACTCCACCCCGGTTTAGGCCAGGCCCTACCCATAAAACACCAACTTTATTTCAATAAAGCATGCACTTGATAGCCTATAATATAATAATTATTAGAACACGGCCTAATTACCATTCTCATAACTAAACAGGCTATGAGGGAAGGCTGCAGTTTAGCTAGGCCAACAAAGGCCCTATGATGGCCATATCCCTAAGGCTACGCTAGCCTAGCCTATCTATATCCTCACTGAGGATAAATAGCTGGCATAGAGAGACAACAGTGTGAACTGTCTATGCCTATGACTATGTCTATGCATTATGCACAAATATGCCAGGCCTGGCCTCGCTAGGCTAGGTCTCTCCAAGTCTATCTTACTACCACTACCCACTGCTGTATCATGCCAATTAATGCCATGCCCTAGTAGTAACCCACATTAACTGAATAATGAAACAAACCTCTTACCTCCATAGTGGATAATACTGCTAAACTACCTTCCAAGAATGTATAAACTGACTTTAAAACTCCATCATCATGAATTCAAAAACACAGTACTCAATTGAAGTGACCAATCAGAATTGAGTGCAATTTGAGATACTTGCTGGTTCTCTAGTAACAGGTCAACTGTCTGATAGATAACATTATTTTGCTCTCAACTCTAAATCATTGTTAGATGGATGTGTATGGTAGGGAGATTAAGTTTAGGGAAACAGCAGTCCCCGTCGGGTACC
>NW_022734357.1:2420-3660 GCF_011630105.1 Anneissia japonica | reverse complement strand
GCGGGTACCCCCCACGGGGAGCCCCCCCCCCCCGGGAAGCCACAATTCGTTTGAGATAAAACAAATATGTATTTTCTACAAAATTAGAAAGATTCTAAAAATAAAATCGATTAAATTTAGATAGACTAATTGGCCCGGTTTTGCAGAGGGGTACAAAGAGAATATAAAATTATGTTTGAATTGTACTCCTCAAAGGTGTTTGTAGGCCTATCATTATATCGTTTATTGTTATCGTCGTTTGGTGGTGCTAGCATGTAAAACGTTTTTTAAACGTTAGTTGAACGTTATCAAAAGACCTTTGCGGCACAATTATTGTAGCCAAAACTTCGACGTTCTGTAAACGTTTTGTCACCGTTTATTAAAGACGAAGACGTAGCGGACTTATTAAAAACGTTTTGTGACCGTTTATTGAAGACGAAGACGTAGAGGACCTCAATAAAACGTTTTGTAAACGTTTAATAAAGTCGAAGACGTAGAGGACCTAATAAAAACATTTGTGAAGGTTCTGAAAACGTTTTGTATTTGTGTTTATATGATCGAAGAATACCATCATATCATTTTTGACCTGGTCAGATTGCCACAAATGGGTAATGTAAGGTCATTCAAGGCCATTAATTCAAGGTCAAATATTGTATGGTATCTTTAAAATTACGTAATTGTCAAATTTTACATTAGAATCATACCCAGGCTCTCAGAATTCAAACTTTTTACTATGAACTACAATATTTCATTTGAGGTCATTCTGGCAGCCATCTTAAATTTCAAAATGGCTGCCACGCAAAACCTATACTTATCAATATATCGGATTTTAAACAACTTCCAATAAAAATTATGATGTCTAAAAATATATTTTCATGGTCAAGGATTTATAGCACTTGTGACATGGTCAGATGGTCATTTAAAGTCATTCAATTTCATTTCTCTGTTACGAACGTAGACAATATTAATAGTTCGTAAGTGGTCGTGTTTTACAGCAAAATCATATATAAGCTCACAAAATTCAATTTTTGATAGGAACTACTTCATCAGAGGTCATTATGACAGCCATTTTAGGTCAAGGTCATTTAGCAGCCATATTAAATTCCAAGGTGACCACCATGTAAAACATGTTTTGTTCCTTTATATATGTTTACTCTACTGCATTGTCAAAGAATAACATCAAAAGTAGTGACATGTATTTGTATTTTTTATATTCCATTATATATTGAAAAAGTCTGATATCAGAAATTGTATTTAATGT
>NW_022734356.1:616-1208 GCF_011630105.1 Anneissia japonica | reverse complement strand
TTGGCTAACTCGTCATTTAGACTTAACAGTTCACTCATCCCTTCATCCTCCAGGTCCTCCACCTCTGGTCTATCGAGGTGGCGATGAATGTGACTTATCAAGGATCTTTTGGTCTTTTGCTCTGCTCGACGCCTTCCCCTATACCCAGCAAGCCGCACACTTTCACCAACTCTGTCTGTGAGAGCTGTTCTTTGTCGGTATCTTCCAGCGCCTGCATCTTTCCAGTTATTCCCTTGTGTCGATTGAGGGTTTCGAGCTTAACTGCAGTATCAACACTTCATTGGTTCCGTCTCCCTGTCTTCAGAGAAGAACCAAGTCCTGGCAGGATCGCCAATTTTACTCACACATAACAACTGAGTCAGGCAAATGTGTAAGCTTTTGTATACGTTGTATTTATTCAGGCTGTAATAAACAGAAAAAGGAACTTGTCACACAAAAGTTTACTTAAAGTGTCTACTTGATTAACGCATTATAGACCAGGCTATAATTGAGATAGGTGCCACTTGGAGAGGTAGAAATTCTCATATGGTTTTTCTAGACCAGTTTTTTATGGGGAATCACAATATGTGAGGTAAAAGGGGTGTAACCTGAG
>NW_022734356.1:0-556 GCF_011630105.1 Anneissia japonica | reverse complement strand
GGTGGTTTGACCAACTTTTGAATATGTAATGATAGGAGTAAAGTATAACTAGTTAAAGTTATTAATGTGAAGATTTCGGGGGCAATTGAGGGCGCTTTTTAAAATGGCCGCCAAAATTAAATAACAACTTAACAGCAGCTTCAATACCCTAGAAAAATTTGTATAATTTAAAAAACGTGAGAGTAATAACTGCTGTTGACTTTTTAAAACTAAAACAACATATTTTAGGGCTGTAAGCTAATTCACTTTTGAAAATGTAAGTAAAAATGCCCCCTTATATTAGCCCTTTTCTGTTTTAAAGAATGGAAAATATCACTAGAATCCTAAAAAAATTCCAGCTTCCTTACAAATATCCGATTGTTTTTCATTATTTCTGTGTGCTATACAAGGTATTCCACACAACTACCATAATTTTCATGTATGAAGAAGGCATCAATTCATTTACTACACATTTGTCTTGTAGTGTTTAACTTTGTAGCCTTATGTTGAGAAATAATCTTCAGGTATCGTTTTTATCACTGCAATCTGAAAATATTCGTATTTATCGTATGAACAA
>NW_022734355.1:0-716 GCF_011630105.1 Anneissia japonica | reverse complement strand
CATATTAGGCGACCAATTATTTCTTTTTCTTTTATTTTTCCCTTTTTTTCAGCGACAGGACCAACCACCCTACCCCCTTCTAAATCCGCACCTCTTATATATTTGGTAGAAAGAGGGGGTGGGTGAACGTGTGTTCAATTATATACTGTATACAACGATATTCCCTGCTGTTGGATCATGATTCTTTCCTTATTTTCAGCAGCTTTAATTAACGGTTATCGACTTACTAAAATGTCAAATAATTAGGCTTCCTTGTAAGGTGTACTAAAAAGTACGCTCAACCATTCTTTTACTTCTTATACCGTACTAACCAAAACAAGCCTCTGCTATCAAATGAATTCCTTCGCATACAGCTGCTGTAGCCTATTTATATACGGCGATTGGATTGGACTTAACCCATCACCTTCATTTTCATTGGTCGTTCAATCTCTAATTTCCCACCAAAAGCTTTTTCCCTCAAAATCTATGCGGACCGATTAGTAAGCACTCACTGTGCTGTAATTAGAGAGTATGGCATTTCTAACATAACTATAATTCGTTCCTAACCCAACCTAACAATAGGCCATACCAAATCTCATGTTAATCTAATATCACCCGTGATATATTATTGCTTATGCTCTTGCTAGAATCATGAGAAAACACTTTCTACAATGCTACCTATATGGCTACGCTTTGCAATTAGACCATATTAATAATTATACGCAGCACTAGAAGAT
>NW_022734354.1:0-901 GCF_011630105.1 Anneissia japonica | reverse complement strand
TAAAAAAAATTTGGTGCTTTTGTCCGGAACGTCCACATCCATCTGCTAAGCTGCCGGACTAAAAGAAGTATGTGCTTCTTCTAAGTGGTGCAAAGAAAATAGCCTTATTGTGAACGAAAAGAAAGCCCGCGAGATGATATTTGATTTTAGGAAAAATTCATTTCCTTTCGAACCACTTTATCTAAACGGCTCCATCATCGAAACTGTTAACAATTATAAATACCTTGGTGTCATCATTGATGATGAATTAAAGTGGGTTGAACAAAGTAAAAGTACTATTAGTAAAGGTAACATGCGACTGTTCTTCCTCAGGAAATTAGGTAATTTTGGAGTTGCCAAGTCAATTCTAAACTTATTTTATACTGCTGTTGTTGAAAGTTTCATTGCTTTCTGTTGTGCTGCCTGGTATGGTGAATGTAGAGAAGTAGACAAAACTTCCATACAACGTATTCTGAAGAAATCCAGTAAAATCACGAGAATGAATTATTCATTGATGGAAATTTGTCATAAACGTATCAATTCCAAAACCACTAATATTCTTAAGGATGTAAAACACAACACTGTATAATAACTACTGCAAGTTACGTTCTAAGAGAAACAATCTGTATAGATCTATTAAATGTAGAACTGAGAGATATAACAAATTATTTCTACTCTACCTTATTCAATTAGATTATGTAATGAATAAATTTAGAATTCAATAATTTATATAAATTTCATCAGATTTGTTGGAAAGTAGTCACAGTACAGTATAGAAATTTTTATTTAATATTTTTAGGAACTTTTGATGTTTTTTTATGCTATTTATGTTGTTTGGTATTTAATGGAATTGGACCCTGGTGGCTTTTTACTGTATTATTGTTTATTACTGTATTAGTGTTGTTTGTGAATCTGGTGTTGT
>NW_022734353.1:0-509 GCF_011630105.1 Anneissia japonica | reverse complement strand
ACAAAATCAGTTTTCCATTTTCCAGTCAAGTTTTGACAGACTAAACAATTTTTCAATTTTTTTTTTATTCATACAGGACGTAGATATGTCCTTTGCAAACGTTTTAAAGAACAAATTATGTTGACACGACCCTCCGTTAAGGATAATATATGATTTTTTGAGTAACATGACCTCCGAAACGCTATGTTATTTCTGTTTGTTACGATTCATTGCTCAGCATTTTGTTTGTCATCGATCGAAGATGACTACCGCAGCGTGAAAATCCGTTCAAAAGGCATTGTGGGTACACGAAGAGCAATTTTACCGCATCCGCGCGCGATTTTTTCCCCCGTACGAAACATTTACATGAAACTCCACTCGGGCCGTCTCGACTGAATCGACCCGAAAATCTCATATTTGCAGAATTCAGGTCAAAAGGTCATCAACAACTTCTGATCTGAGAGGACGTCGCTGTCTAATTTTTTTAAATACATTGATGTTACCATGCTAATGGGTCGTTTAAAATGACA
>NW_022734352.1:0-540 GCF_011630105.1 Anneissia japonica | reverse complement strand
TGTTAATTCACACTTTATTATATCATTTATAAACTGGTTTAATTATTTATAATTCGAGAGAAAAAAGGAAACAATAAAGAAAAATAACTTAACAGATTTAATATTATTGACTATTTTTTTTTTACTTGCTTCAATTTTTTCAGATGTCCAATTTTGTGCGAGTGTAATTGCACAAGGAGAGAGCAATATATATTGTACAGTAGTGAAGAAAATTGATTTTCCAGCTTAGATTTATACATTTAAAATAAAGATAATACCGACAATATACATTATATGTTTAATAAAATAGACACCATCAATAAATAATATTCATACTGCACAGATTCAGAGGCAGAAAAGATTAATTGAAGTGGTGCAATACACTAACTTTTATTAATAATTATTATTTAATTACTGTTGCTGTCGTGAATACTAAATGTTGACAGCTTTGCTATCACTATACACTCTGTGTATATTGATTGACTACCATTAACAGACATATAGACAGGTAAGTAAAGGAAAGACTTTACGAATAATAATACTGTGCCTTGTTATAGTAAA
>NW_022734351.1:0-719 GCF_011630105.1 Anneissia japonica | reverse complement strand
ATATTATTTATATATGCATATATATATACATATATATATAACTTAGGAGTTAAAAAGTTTTAGGGTTTATATATATAAATAAAAATATATATATTATAAATAAATAAATATATTATTATTATTATTATTATTATTATTATTATTATATTGTATGAATATATTATAGGCCTATATAACATGCGAGTCAAGTACAAAATCAGAAAATCGGAACGTAAAATATATTTATTGAAAAACCAGAACTTATTCAGCATTCACACTGAAAATAAGATGCAGTGCATCGAATGCTAGCGATGTTCCACTATGCATGTGTAAACGAGTGTAAAAATTGGTTGCTTCCAATCAGATTCTAATTTCCAACAAAAATACAAGTGGCACTTCATTGATTAAGATGTCTGCATAAATCAGTACCAGGCCCCGGGTTGGTTAACATTTTTTTCTCTGAGATTTCTCTTCATAAAACCTCAAAATGTTTATATATTATTATAGAATTTACTGCATGGGTTTTAAGTTTATTGTTTAATATTTGAAAATATATATGTATATATATATATATATGTATATATATATATATATATATATATAATTATGTATATATATATAGGCCTATATATGATATAGAATTATATTTAAATACAGTCTCATATTAAGGGGACACCTTCAAGAGCAAACCAAGTGTCCCCTTAATAGGGGTGTCCCCTGAATCGGGGTGTCCCAAAGGA
>NW_022734350.1:0-1253 GCF_011630105.1 Anneissia japonica | reverse complement strand
GAGCCCACAACAAACAGCTTCTGGTTGCTAAGCAACAACAGCCAGATAAACTCTGCAATTGCAGGGAAAACGATAATTGTCCACTCTCTGAAAATTACCTCACCTCATCCATCATATACAAAGCCACTGTCCACTCAAATGATGACACACAATGCTACATCGGGATCACTGACACACCGTTCAAAACCCGATACACAAACCACAAATACACTTTTAACACCCCAAACACAGAAACAACACCGTAATCTCCAAATACGTATGGAAATTAAAAGACAGCAACACACCCTACAATATCAAATGGTCTATTATCGACAGAGCATCGGCTTACTCCCCAAAAACAAAACGCTGCAACCTATGCATAACTGAAAAACAGTCAATACCAAACAAAATAACCGAGCTATTGTCTAAATGCAGGCACAACAACAAATACTTACTTAAAAACAATTAACTCATTTATATATAAAATATGTTTCGCTGTTTTTAATCGAGCCTGTAAATAAAATGGGTGGGTAAAGTTATAGGCTAAATGCTAGACGCAGAGTTCCCGGAACGCCGCCCTCAGCTGGGTGTGCGAAGCACAACTCAAAAGTAGTCGGAAATGGAACGTGAAATTTGGATTTTTGGTTTTGTAGTCAGATTTGCGAGAAAAACTCCAGCTAACTGTATTTCTCGACTGAGACGTTAGTGGGAGCTGTAATTTTTATGGCAAGGAGATGGTGCTACCCTTCCCTTAATTCGTATTATGGAATTTGCACCCACAAACTTTGTAGTTATTAATATTTTTGGTATAATAGAAAAATTTTTATTTTTTTGGTGACGTCACACCCACAATATAGTTAACATGCACATGTCATAAGATCACGTTACCTTTTCCTGGTTTGCATATTGTTGGCTAACCAATTTATGCTTACCGCCCCCCCCCCCGCACGCTACAGTACAGACGTATGCTAGGCAACAGCACGTATATTGCACCTTCCCAGGTGTTCATGTAACATTATATAGGCCTATACTAGCTGCGTGTATTCCTTTGTGGAAATTAGTACCGCGGTGTACTCATTTTCACAAAGCATTTGCATCCCCTCTTGGTTCATGAGCACCATACTTCGAAATAATTGTCTCCATATGTTCGCTAATTAATCACCTTAATTTAGTTTACACTTATGCATGGAGTAACTGGAGCACTTAAAATGTACAATAATCATTTCACTACTCGATAAACCCCGAACTTTATTCATGAATTACATAATAGTTTC
>NW_022734349.1:0-587 GCF_011630105.1 Anneissia japonica | reverse complement strand
CCCCACTTCACCTTCGCGCCCCCATCAGCCTCTCCCCTCATTTAAAGACATCTAGATACGCCACTGACTTGCATGGCCAGATGAATGAGAATACTGTCCTCAATCGATGTGCCACCAAATTGTAACCAGCCTTCACCGTGCCCTCACGATGTCACTGGGGACGTAACTGCCAAAAACTATTTTTGGCAGCGAAGGGACGCTACCAATAAGCAATCAACAAACTACCGGGTTTCTGGGTTGATTTGAATGGTATACATGGCTCAACTATTTTTTACTTAGGGGATAATTCATAAAAATCGCACACAAATCATACGACGTCACGGACAACGCCGGGGACGGCAACTCGATTTTGAGATTAATGTTCCGAATAAGGTTATACTAAATAACTTCTAATAACGAACTATTGTCTTTATTTGTCTTTGTTGGTCATTCAACTGCCATTTTATCTATTTTTTTCGGTGATATTACCATTCTCAATAATCTATAAAACACCCACATAACAACGTCATGTTAGATCGATCGGTGGTGACGCCGGTAGGGTCACGTTTCGTCGGAAGGTATCAAAATGATAAACAGTTTCATTGGAC
>NW_022734348.1:0-720 GCF_011630105.1 Anneissia japonica | reverse complement strand
ACTTAATTTGATTTTGAAATCAATCCAATTGAAAGTTTGTTCTTAGAGACTATTACCTCAACGTACCTGTATACTGTAATTTAAATACATAATACACAGACATTTTACTGAAAAATTATTAACCATCAAATATGCGGCACCATTTTTGTTTGTGAATGAATAGTAGTCTGAGGTATTCAATCCCTTATTGTGTATTAATCCGCCATCTCTGGAGATGTGAACTTAAAGATCCGTTCTTCCTTTGTTCATTTTAACTATCAGCGGAAACATTGTCTTTCTGTTCAATTACCTCAGAATTTCTGTCAACTGAG
This sequence comes from Anneissia japonica, assembly GCF_011630105.1. Taxonomy (NCBI): domain Eukaryota; kingdom Metazoa; phylum Echinodermata; class Crinoidea; order Comatulida; family Comatulidae; genus Anneissia; species Anneissia japonica. Next base: position 409 of record NW_022734348.1, on the reverse strand, counting down.
CTGTCTGACCTCAATTATATAATAATTTGTATTTTAAATTCGACACCCACACAAGTCATGGCCAAAAACATCAATAGCTGGAACTTTTTAATATACTCATATTCTACATGTAGGAAGTTTTCAATTATGCTATAATTAAAGTTTGAAATATTTCAAGCATAATTATATTTTTGTTGACCAAAAAATATGGTATAATTAACTGGGGTGTGAATATTTTCCAAGGATGTCCATTGACAGTCAGATACTAATAGCACGCGCAAATGTGGGAGGAAAGTTTCTAATAAATAGTAAATAATTATCTATTTTCCAATAGATTGACATTGGCCATGGTTTACTTAGAAAATGATCCATGATAGGGAAGAAAAGCAACGCACATGTGGAACATCGGTAGAGAAAGAGCGTTTGGATC
>NW_022734347.1:0-751 GCF_011630105.1 Anneissia japonica | reverse complement strand
GGGGGGGTGGCTGGGTCCCCTTGAAAGATCTATACCACCTCAGCCCCACCATGATTTGCGCTGAGGTAAGAAAATTTGTGATTATGTCACCTCTAAATGGCGTGAAATTACCCTCTCAAATTGAACATTTGAATATAATTTTCCTTATATCTCCATTTACAAAAAAAAATTAAAAATTTAGTCGAAGTCGAGATTGCTTCAATGATCTCAAAGACTTATTTATCATGAGGGTTATCCTTGATAGGGTTCCCCGACAAAAACTTCACATTTCTCCCGATGGAAAGTATCCTTCTATGTAGCCAGGATATGATACTCCAGCTGTGGCGGGTCCAGGAAGTCGAAATAGAAGGGACTCAGGGAGGGTTTTGCGCAAATAGAATGTCCACCCACCTCATCCCTACAAACGTTGGGGGCTGAAAATTTGAATACAATTTTGTCTGTTTTCTCCATTTTTTTTATTTATAATTTTTGAAAAAAATTAGGAGGTTGGGGGCCCGTGCTGATTGGGTTCCCCTTGAATCTGCCACTGTTCAATAACACTTGCCATAGCCAATCATTTTGTATCACAAATGATTAATTCCTAATGTCAAGCGAAAGATATTTTTATTCGACAGATTTTTTTTACTCAATACAGTTTTACAACCTATAACACATTAACTACAGTGTACTGTACATTCTGTAGTTATCGTTTAGTGAACTATTTAAAAAAATGGCCTACTTAATTATCTTATTGTTTGAAATGAAGTTTAAA
>NW_022734346.1:370-1333 GCF_011630105.1 Anneissia japonica | reverse complement strand
TACATAGATTACTTTCCTAGGTTCAACCATTTGGTCCATAGGGGTATTATTTACAGGTTGTCACATTACTCCTATCGATGCTTTTCCATATTAAATTGTTAATTAATGTAGATTTGCATTTATTCTGTTTTGATAAGGTTAAAGTATAGCAAATGTTTGTCTTTTTAACATATATTACAAGCTAAATTATTTATTGTACTCATAGAGAAGCAAAATACAAATAGCATCTTCATGGGCTTTCCAGTTGAGCTTACGACAGGCAAACGGCTACTTGGAGCTTACCTCAAGCTTATGTCTACCTTGTCTGAACCTGCCTAGTAATACTGATTATGTTTTGCCTACTTTTCGTCATAAGACTAAGTACAAGCAAGGAAATTTAATATGTTAGTTAATATCAAAGTTTAAATTGTCTTCTGTTCCTATATTATGCTCTATTAACCTCCTACATGGATACATCCGAGTATGGTTCTTAATTTATTTTTCTAAACTTCATCGTAGATGTTAATATCGAAGTTTAAAAAGGTCTCTGAGATTGAAATTTGTTCTGCTTCCACATTAGTCTTGAAACAAACATTTAATCAAACAAATATTTAATTGTACATATGGTATATGAGTGAAAAAATTATGCTTCTCAATGTATTATTTTCAAAACTTCATCTTTGAAGTTATTCATTCAGTCAGTCAATCAATCTACAGTATCAATCAATCAATCAATCAAATTTATTGACAATAATGGACTCTTGAAGTGACAGTGGAAGGAGTTTCGACTCCAAAACTGTTCATAGATTAAGAGAATATTTTCTAATAAATAATAATAATTCTGGATTTATATAGCTCCTCCCGTTGACACAACCTCGAAGCGCTTGAACATTATTACCCCCGGATCACTGGATCAAGCACATATGGAACACACACTCAAGCCCCATAGGGGAATTCCATAATGTTGCAGCTGTATTCAGCGCA
>NW_022734346.1:0-364 GCF_011630105.1 Anneissia japonica | reverse complement strand
GGCTGTGTTTGAACCTACCAGGTACCCACTTGTACTCCTGGGTGGAGAGAGACAACCGTAGATAAAGTGCCTTGCCCAAGGACACAAGCGACTTGCACAGCGAGAGTTTTGAACCCCCGACCTCGAGGTTGGGAGTCCAAATCACAACTGATGCGCCAACCACTTTCCAAACACAACCACTTCTAACAGTTATTCTTATCATCAAGAAGGTTTTACAATGAGTATAGCATTTACTGTCCCTTTTATTGATTAAGATTGAGGATGGGTAACTTTTCTTTATGTAAGACAATTAGTTTATGTTAGTCTCATGCTCATAGCATCTGGATAAATTTAGAACTGTTTCTTAGGTTCAGTCGTAAATGAT
>NW_022734345.1:470871-475002 GCF_011630105.1 Anneissia japonica | reverse complement strand
TATATTATTATTATTATTATTATTATTAGCCTATTATTATTATTTATCTATTTTTGTGCAATCAAATAATTAGAATTAAACTTATGCATAAAAATTACCTGACACAAAATGGTATCGACTTATATACACAACGAATGAGGATGTCCCTGTAAAGACAAACAATATACACGATAGAACGCCAATGTACAAACAAGGTCAATTAATTGTGGATATTCATATATGGACTGTTATTTGTGTATCTCTAATAGCCTCATTAATAAGTGAGAATCCAATACTTAATTTACAAGACTACACAAAAACTTAATCGAGACCGATATATGAAGGACTTACAATCGAAGAGAGGCATAAATAAGTAACTTAAGTCAGGGAGACAGGCCTGCAGCAGATGAGGAGGATATTATTCTCTCGTTGACCATCATTGCTCGGAGATTACTTTACGAAATTGTGTCAACGGAAAAGTTTCTTCTGTCGGTATGTTTACATTTATAAAGTCGTTGTTACTTATTAAGTGTTATAGGCTAGATAGTATCAGTGGCGGATCCAGGATTTCGAAATGGAGGAGGGCCCAGGGAGAGACGCAGATGGAGAGTTTATACCACCTCAGCCCCAACATGGTTGGGGCTGAGGTAAGGACATTTATGATTATGGCACCTCTGGCCGGAAATGGCACTCTCAGACCTAAATTTGGTTAACATTTTTCTTTTTTCTCCATTCTTTTATAATTTTGAAAGGTGGGGAGGGGACTCATCCACCCCCCTTCAATCTATATTGTAACCTGTGCGAGTCTTTTTATCGTAATTGTATTTTAATCGGTTTTGTGTGACCTGGAATTTATCACAGTGATTTCCTTTCTACACGCCTCTGTCAATGGCAATGACAGAGGCGTAATCAAAATTTAGACCAATTTGTATCGAAGTTTCTTATTTAATAAAGCCACAATACAGAGTTGTCGGACTTTGGGGCATATGTTAATGAACTATTGATTTATAGTTTACAGCACGACGGCTGCATCTTGTGCCACAGCGGGGTGTCTGGTTACAGTCTTCTAGAAGCTTTTTGGTTTTAGATTTGTTAGTAATCGTCAAAAAAATAATGATTTTTTTATATCATGTTTTACAGTATTCTAGTAAAGGGAAATGATTGTTTCTCCAGTCAAATCCTCCCTCTCAACGCTAGAAATATTGGAAGCGAAAATATTATTCGAAGCTAATGCCACCTTATTTCAGTGGTAGCTCCCCTCACTTAATCATCGACCCCCACCTTCGCTTTGTATTCGCCCCGGCCCTCAATCATTCCCCCATTTTTTTTTCAAGACTCATACGCCACGTCCACTCTATAAAAGACCCCACTTCTTAGATATTGTTGCTATGGTCACGCAAAACAATAGCGTAATACGTGCGTACCGTTTGTGGGATGGACAACGTGTGTGATTGGCCGTATTCGACTGGTCGTTCTTCGTCAAACCACGCCCACCTGCGCGCAGTGGTAAATCCTACTTAACGAAGACGATCAGTCGAATAGAAAACTTGTAAATACTCGACATAACAAAATGGCTGCATAGTTACCGAGATACACGCTGTGTAATCAAGATTGCTTCAGCTTGTGCCAGTATCGGGGTTTTTTTTGTAAAATATTTTCATCCAATTTTTGAATTCTGTTAGTCTACAATTATTTTTTTACTTCATGTGGGTAAATAATATAATTTTTATTTTCTGAAATTTAATCTAAATTATATTAACGCAAATGTTGTTTCTAAACTCACCAATCGGCCATGTTTGTTTTGGTCACGTGAATAACGTAACGCTGCTTAATGCACTCTGCTTTATGTTAATTTTCGTTGTCAATGAATTCTATTTTACAAACTAGTCGAATGAAAATAATACTCAAATAAAATTCGTAGTCAACAAAATGAACCAGTCGAATACGCCCATTGTAACACGCCGTATCTCTGGCCCTGTTCTGATTGATCCGTTGTTAAGTTTGAATAGCACTCCAGTAAACATCAATTTTATCGCCGTTCTGAAGGGACTTAAGCCCATTACTTTGTTAAAAATTATATCATCCAATGATACACAGATCAAACAAATAAGTTTTTACTGATTTAGGCCTACAGACAAAACTCCTTTAAAATGATTACCGAACGATTTAAGGGATTTATAATTGAAATGAGCATATGCCTATTATTTTATCATTTTATTTTCAATAAATGCTAACAGTTTAGCTTACTTAAATGAACTAGGCAATTCAAATATTAAACTTAGTCTTGATTGTAAATCACAGACGGTATCTGTAAAGCATGGAGAAATGTTACAAAGTGTGTGGGTGGGTTTTTAAGATTTGATTGTATATTAAGCCTATTCTGTTGTAATAGTTGTAGAAATTTTAGTATTATTAATAGCAAATATTATTAGTTTGTGGATATATTTTTAACCACAATGGGAGGAAAATAATGACGTATCGCAAGGATGATAAAGCAATCGAGCCCGACTATGGTGTATATATGATTGAAATGGTTTCCCTTGATACCCCTTGATACCCCTTGATACAGATACGGAATCGCATTGTCTCAAAGTAATTGTGCATACTGTATAATACTCTTACTGATATATTTATCTATAATTGTTATCACCGATGTTAAGTAGGTTAATGGGTTTGTACACACAATCTTAACATATCTGTTCTCGCATTTATTGCAGGTTAGGCCTACTGTACCTTCTTGATATTCATTGATTCCAATGTGGTTATAGTAATAACAATATGATAGTAATTGTTATTGTCGTGATGGAATAATAAACAATAACTGGATTTGCGTCAGGAGAAACATGTATAGGTGTAATTTTTGCCCTACCTGACGTGGAAATGTACCGAATACTCAGTACATTTGAAAATACTACAATTCCTACAGAGTAGGCCTATGACTGTTTATAACATCTATCGATTTATAGTGAAGCAAACACACGCTTGCACACACTACAATTATTATTCTTTTAATACATGCTGCAGTGCTTTAACCTTAGAATAATACGAATTACTTCTATTATATTATGAAGCTAAATCACTATAGTAACGTGAGTAACAACAAGTCGGCTACAAAAGAATCACCTGAGCCTCACGTTTATTACGGGAAATTGGTTAGCTTTCCATTGAGGGTGTTCAGTGCAGTCAAAGTCGACCTAGGCCTACATGTTTACTGCTGAACAAAAAAAATATATCACGTAGTGTCCTAAATACATAACAGCTATAGATTTTCCCTTGCAGTGCAGTTTTTTTGTATTAAATGCGATAAACAAGGAAGACAAGCACCTATCACGGAGAAAGAATATATTATTTCTGTTCCAAAGAGTTTCACGGCAATTACAATAGACAGAAAGTAAGTTTACATACTTTAACCAGTAAGATGAGAACACTATAGCTAACCAAATGCTTAGGCACCATATACTTTAAACGCTGTTAATTGTTTGACAATGTTTAGTTTTTAATAGTTATCGCTGTTGTCATTTTCATGTTTTTAACGTCACATATTTTACAATTCTAAACTGTTTTCCTGTTTTTAATTGTTTGTGTTTAATGCTCTTTGGCAATACCATTCTGTGTCTATTGCACCTTCGGCGCGGGGGCGGGGCAAGTAGAAGCATTGTTGTCGTATGGAAGTTGAACTTGTTAGAGTTAACCCGGTTGAACTTGTTAGAGTATATCCGGTGGAGGAATGATGGAATGAGTACTAAGTTAAAGATAATCAAAAAAGCAAGTTTACGAAATGTTATGCCATGTTAAGGCCTGTACCTAGTTACAGAGGGTTACAGTATAAGTTATCAATTGAATTGACAATAAAGTTGCTAGATAAGACCTGTCCTTAAGTTCACTAAAACGTCACAACAGACAAAAAAAACCACACACGCTCCCGCTACTTTTTACTAATGTATCTTTTTTGTAAACTTTCGATGTTGGTCAAATAAATGAATGAATGAATAATATAACTGTATATAACTGTAGTATAACTGTAGTAGGCCTATTTGTCATACACCTACCAATCAAGGTCTATAACTGAAAGATGTCTTTGATTTTGATTTTCGAAAAATGTGGCAAATCAAACTGTATCTGTGTACTATTTACGTATTAAGTTGCCTATGC
>NW_022734345.1:468906-470746 GCF_011630105.1 Anneissia japonica | reverse complement strand
ACAATACCAAGTATGTACCTTGATAAATACCTCAGGATAGGTCGAAATATTGGTTTTCTCCAATAAAGTGTTTCTATCTAAAGTCCATGTATACATAATACCGAATTCTTTTTCTATTATTATTGTTGTACTGAAACAGACGTTGAATCTCAATAGTTTCGATTTCTACAGTAATTTGCATCTGTGCGGAGTGTGCAAGATGGACCAACTGGGGTTAGGGGGACAGAGATGGTTTGATCACAGTTTCGATTTTTCATTATGGAAATTTTGAAGTCCAAATATTGTCCTAACGATAGATTTCGAGGTTAAAATGTCTTTTCTACGGGAAATAACAATTTTATTATTATTAACTAAGCCTACATTTTTGACTTGTAAACCTTTTTTTTTTTTTTTTGTGGGTTGGGGATGTATACTCCCTCCCTGGATATCGACCTTGTATCCGTCTACTATTATAGACCTGATACTGTATGATGACTTAGTGATCCATTTTTGTTTTATAGCCATAATAACCAAACCTTGTGGTAACCATGGCTGATATAACCGAAGAAAACGATAACGCTGTCGTAGACGACGCTATCCAGCGTCACCAGATACAGGTAAGAATTATGTTTAAAAGAGAAAGATCAGTACACGGTCCTCATCCAGGAATACCGACCTTACCTATACCTGTATATCTATACAGGACACTTAAGAAACTACGAAATGTAAAGTACATTAGATGTCCTTAATCGCCAGTAGTTTTACAGCCCCCCCCCCCTTTTTTTTTTTTTTTTTTACAGCTGTCGGGGAGAGCTTACAGAATTCGAGACTCTAAAATGCGTTAGAAAAGCATTTAAAATCTGTAAACAGTTAAACTTTGCCCCCAAACATCAGGGAAATCGGTCTTCCTTGCAAGAACATCGGAACAACCACTCCCCCCTCCCCCGCCACCACCACCACCACCATCCCCCGGACGTCTAGAACATCGGATCATTCTGGCGCCACCACTGCTGGTGTTATGTATGCCTATTGAATTAGATTAAGAACATTTTTATGAATGTAAAATTATGTTTAAGTAAACGTTAACTTGAATTTTCCAATTCAGAATAGTACAATATTTGACGTATGTGTGGGCGGCGAAGATAATTACAGAATACTCCAGAAAATGATAAGTGACAACGTGGATGTTAACGAAAGAAAAGAGGATGGGCGAACCCCGCTTTGTGTTGCTGTCTGTAAGGGGGATTTATATGCCGTTGATGCGTTGATCAATGCTGGGGCGGATGTAGAGATGAGTGACGATCAGTTGATGACGCCATTAATGTGGGCAGCAGAATTAGGCTTCGACTCAAAGGTTAGTTAAACTGACACTCCCAAATAGTGATCGCTTTATCATTTTAGATTTAAAGACATAGATTTATAATGTAAGTTAACTATCATTTCCATCTGACCCACCATGTTTGGGGCTGATGCGAGAAAATTCTGGAAAAGATGGCTTCTAGATGAACGGAAATATCACTCATACAGTAATTTAAGTCGGACTCCGGAGGGAAAAAAACGATATGTTTTCTAAGGCAAAAAAAAAAGTTGTTTGACGAAATACTGGGGAGCGGTTAATGAGATACAGATTCTTAAATATTTAAAAACAGGGGGAAAAGGGCGTAACCACCTTTTCTTTTTCACCCTTTTCCCCCAGTTTTAAAAAACTTTTTTTTTTCTGTCTTAAAAAAATCAGTTGCAACAACATATCAAAAATGTTTTTGGTGTTTTTTTTCCCTCTGGAGCATGATTTTGAACATAGAAAATACAGCAGGAGTTTTTTTTTTTTGTTTTTTTTTTCATCATAATTTATCATTATAGG
>NW_022734345.1:458921-468845 GCF_011630105.1 Anneissia japonica | reverse complement strand
CTCTCTCTCTCTCTCTCTCTCCCTATTGCCTACGCCCTTTTATCCAAGCCCCCGCATTCTTGTTTACTTGTGTAACTTATCATCTAGTTTTTGTTTTGTTTAACTGTCAATATTTACATATATTTTTTATAAATTATATATTAAAATATTATATGATATGCAGTATACTGTAGTTTGCATATTTGTTTTCCAATAAGAGAAACCACATGATAGTTGATTCGGTTCAGTTTTCTCCCTTGTACTCTGCCGATTGAATTAACGAGGTACTGGTACGTGAATTGATGTGCATAATGGTATAATCAATATAATACGGTAATAATAGTTATACAAAGGATATGAAACCACGCTTACATTAAACCGAAATGAATGAACGTGCTTATGCATTACATGTGACTTGGCTATTTTTTGATCATGTTTTTTTCTTAGCTTGGATTCCTTCTTAAAAGCGGTGCGAATCCAATGGCAGTGGACAAGATCGGGCAAACAGCACTTCATAAAACCATTCGGAACAAGGTACAAACAAGGCCTTGCACTTTTTTGTAAACAATATATTACAAATGTCGTTAATAATAATATTAACAAAATGATGATTGCTGTATATTTATCATTTATATAAAATATTCCCCTCCACATATCGCCTTTTTTATTTTCATTAATAAAAGATAAAAATTATTTTGATTTAGATACAATGGGGACAACATAAAAAAAGCAAATTCCCACCTTTTTTTACAATGAGGGTGAGGTTGTTGCTGACACTCAAGATATAGTAGCGTCTCCACCTAATCCATATGTGATACTGCGGCATTTAGCGATTACGGTTTAAAAATGGAACCTAGTCTGAAAAATGTTGAGAACCAGGGCTCTATAATATAATGATATAATGTTCTTGGGCATGTTGTTAAAATAAGTGTGACAATACAATAAACAAAGACAACCCAAACTAAACCGGCATGTCGATTTGAAATGGCTAACAGTATGGTTCTATTAGTGTACATTCCTTCATTCTCAATGGAACAGTCCATCTTCTTGAAACCAATGAAAACAGTATATTAGTTGAAGGCGTGTAATGGGACAACACGAATGGAACACAAAATGCACTGATGGCACTAAGTTTTCATGATGAGTGACGCAATGGTGTCAATAAACAATATCACGTGATACAAAAATCCACCAATCAATTACTGTACAAGGATCTATTCAGGTGTTATATAATATCTACTATAGGCCTATTCTGGGTTTTTCTATTTTTTAATTTTCTTTTTTTTAATATTCTGATACTTTCAGACACTAAAGTGTGCCACTACATTGCTTGATCACTGCAGTGAGATAATTCATGTAAAGGACCACATGGAGCAAACTGCTCTTCATTTTGCTGCTGGAGAAGTGAGTAAGGCCACAGTAGTTTGTCGAGTTACATATTCAATCGGGCATATAGCTACATGAGTAAAGATGTAATACGACTAATAACAACGACAATAATAGTAATAATAATTATTATTATTATATTATAATAATTTACCTAAAAATGATAATAATATGATAGTGATAATGGTGTTATTATTAATAATAATATTATTACTGTAGAACTGTGATAGTGATAATGGTGTTAATACTGTCTCTTATACACATCTAGATGTGTATAAGAGACAGCGGATGTAGAGATGAGTGACGATCAGTTGATGACGCCATTAATGTGGGCAGCAGAATTAGGCTTCGACTCAAAGGTTAGTTAAACTGACACTCCCAAATAGTGATCGTAATAATAATAATAATATTTTTATTATTATTATTATTATTATTATTATTATTATTATTATTATTATTATTATTATTATTATTATTATTATTATTATTATTATTATTATTATTATTACTGTAGAACTGTTTGACGGAATATTGAACCAAGTACAATGGATGTAAACTTCCTGTGAGGTTTAGGTCAAGCTTTAGGTTAAAGTTATAATAAACAAATCAAATGAAACTAACCTATTCGAATAATTACGAAATAATAATTATTATTATCATCATTCTAATAATAGGCCTACTAACATTAATAGTCGTTATGATAATAATAATAATAATAATAATAATAATAATAATAATAATAATAATATCATCAATCGATGTCAGCGTCTATGTCAGTGTCGATTTCGATATTGTGAATGTCCATATCAATTTTAATATCAATGTCAATGTCAATATCAACAATAATATCAATATCAATATATTTAAAGCACGCAACGATTATGATTTCCACAGGGTAACGATGAACTAGTTGATCTTTTAATCGCTCACGGAGCTAAAGTTGATTTGGCCGACCGACTCGGAAGGGCACCATTGCATTGGGCAATTCTACAGGGCATGGTGAGTAAAATATGAACATCGAAAATAGCAATGTGGCTGCGCCAGCGTGAGGCCGGTGCGGGCGCATTATTTTTTTCCCCATACAGTTAGGGCAGAAATTATAGAGGGCGTTATTTTAGGTCAGTTTGGTGAACTGATATGCATGAATATGCATGCAGGAACTCACCTCGCGAGCGAAACAGAGTTTTACGGGGGTGATGAGCTGCCTGCTTATGGCGTGGATGAATGCTACGGCGTAGGCGAAATCCCCTTTCTCCTAGTCAAGACAGTGTGAAAAGGATTATAATTGTTATGTACATTGTAGTCTCAGCTTTTTGAAAGTATAAAACAAGCACTAGGCCTAAAGTATCATTGAATCTGGCTATTACAGTATACTGTTATTAGGTTTCCTAGATATGACATGTGTTGTTTGTAATGGTATACATGCATAATTATACATATACGTATATATGTATATATATATATATATATATACATATATATATATAATAAAGTATATTGTATCTTGTAGGCAAATACCGTCGCGCACCTGAGCCATGTTTTATTATTTAAATTACCACACATATATAATATATGACAGTATATATATATATATATATATATATATATGGCCGAACGCCCTCTTGAGGCGTAGCATTGTGTAATACAATGTTCCCGACGGTTATTTGGACCCGTTCAACCATGAAGCCTTCGTGGTATAGCGGTTATGACGCTCGCCTTGTCAGCGAGCGGTCGCAGGTTCGAATCCCGTCGGAGGAATTTTATTGCACAATGACTTTTATAGGACTTCATTCGTTGAATAGCTATGATGTTCCATCATGTCCTTATTTAAACACTGTATATGTACCTTTGATCTATATTATATTTATTCAACAGTGTTAACAGCTAACTCCTTTCAATCATATACTATATATGTATATATATATATAGAGAGAGAGTATAGTAAGTGTTGTAAACGTTTAGAAATTCTCGAAGACAAATTATGTGTATTATACTTCGGATACAGTCGTTAACTTACAATTTTATAATTACAATTTTTATGAGAAAGAAAATCACAGTCATTAGACAGAGAGTGCTGCTGCATTCTGTTGTCTATGCCTTATTGGCTGGTCAACTTTCAGGATTTTTTGTAGAACAATCTGTAAATCAATAAAAAAAAATATTTTGTACTATCGGTTTTTGATCTATTTACAGCATTTTTTTGGGTAGACATCATTTAATAAATAGTACCGTACGTCATGTAGTCAATGTATAGCTTGAGCATCGTCAGTTTTGATAAAATTATGCTTGCTGTATAAATATAGGCCTATTATTTGTACGGTATTAATTGTATATGAACGATGTAAAAAAATCAACATTAAAACAATACATATAATTGTCCGAACATTTTTCAACGATATCCTTCAGAATCAGTAGTACTAGGCCTAGTACGTAGTTAGTATGTATATCTTTAATTTTACAAGACTACTCAAATAACCGCCGAACAGATTCAACGCTGCTTTTATACTTAAGATCATGCTGTAAGTAAACAGTAGGCACAGAGATATTATTACAATAGTTCATTAATGTTCATTGTGTCGACTACACTCGACCAATTACGAGAGGTTGGGCCTACCCTCTGTAGCTTTAGCCGTAGTTTCTCCATATTCTTTCATCCATTTTAACGACTGATTTCGCGAAGCGAAACAAGTCCAGCATGCTATTCAAATATCAGTTCACGTAAATGACCTAAAATAGCGCCCTTTAAAAAGTGTATGGGAAAAATAATGCGTCCGGGCCTTGGTAAGAGGAAAAGAACTTCTCGTCAGGACCCTGAACCTTCATCGGGGGTCCTTATTGATTTGCAATCAAAGCGCATTCGAGATAGCGTGCACGTTAAGGCTATATCATTTCAAATTTAAAATATTAGTCAAAAGATGCTCTCCCAAAAGCTACACATTTTCACAAACTATCTTCTAATTTCGGTGTTTCACCTTTCGTTTGGCCTTTTGTTAATCTCTTCCAACATGTTTCTTGTGCCTCCCCTGATTTCCACCACAGTAGGCCTATTATCAGTATATTATTTGGTATAGGTAGGCCTATATAAACACCTCCGTACTGTATAGGCTGATAGATAATTATCCTCTAATTTTGATGTTTCACCCGGTTCGTTCGGTCTTTCATTAACCTCTCCCAACACCTTCCTGGCACCACCCTTGATCATGACCACCATTATTAATCATTATATTGTTTGGTATACAGAGGTAGGCCTGATAGATGATAATACCACCTTATTAATTGGTACTAAGTTTTGCATTTCCCTCACTCTATGGTTAAGTTATTAAATTATTACAGGTTACGTGTGCGAAGAAAATTGGTGAACATGGAGACGTAAGCCTACTAGATACTCAAGACAAGTTAGGCATGCGGCCCTTACACTATGCTCTACAGATGAACCATGACAACATTTCAACGAATCTAATTCACCAGGTAACATCCTACAGTGTATTGTAATACTGTGAATTCATTAAATATAAAATTGCACACTATAGCCTGGTTCTCACAAGAGCCCTAGTGTCCGGATCGGGAGCTAACCGTTAGCGCTAACCGTTAGCACCTGCGTGAGAACGCCCGATCGGTTGCGCTAACCGTTAGCAGTATCTGGATACCGCTAACGGTTAGCAAGCGGTATCGGTTAGCAAGTTGAGCGGATCCTGCTAACCGTTAGCAGCCGTGTGAGAACATAGCCTAAGTAAGTAGAAAACAAAATAACAAAAGAGGAACAATACCGTAAAACCTCGAATTTTTTTTCGGCATTTGGATTGGCTTTTTTTCGAAATGGGCTTCTTTTCGATTCTAGTTTTGCAAAGTAGAGAGGGGACTTCTTCAATGCTGTAAATTTTGAGAATTACTACTATAAAACAATAAAGTGTCACTGTAACATCAGTCTGTATCATGGAGTGTATTAACCGGCCTTAAATCCCCTAAACTGCTGCGTAAACCAAGCGTATTTTTAATTTATTTATTTTTAAATTCATGTACAGTTTATGTACATGACGAAGCCCATGGACTTCTTTTTGAGATGGGCTTCTTTTTCAACTAAAGAGAGGCTTCAATTCAAGAAGGGCTTCTTCTCGAGATTAAGCTCATTGGGCTTTTATTCGAGGTTTACGGTGCATCAATCCATAGAGTTCATACCGCCGACTTGTACCTGTAGGCCATGAGCCAGAAGGGCGATTCCATTATATTATTTCATATAGGGTTATGTTTCAAGGAAACAAAATTGAATTTCTTTGACCATTTCATTTTCCTGTGACATGTTAAGCCCAAAATGTAATCACCACTTCATTATAGTAATGTATCACTCCACTAAACTTTATGATGATACATTCGATTTTTGCTGAGCCAATTCGCCCTCATAATGCCCCAATGGAAATAAGTCTCCTGATCTTAGTGGGTTATTAATGAAATAGGCCTACTGTGAGTTAGTATTTCTCCATTAATTCTCAGACCTATTTCAAATCTAATAAGCACATCGTTTTTGTTATAGGGTTGTGACGTAGATGCTGAGGACATTAGAGGCCAATCTGGACTGGTCTACGCATCGTCAAGTGGAAGAACCGATATGTGTGGAGTCATCTTGGAAAATTCTAAAAACAAGAATTCAGTAGATAGAAATGTATGTTTTCTCCATGATGGTACTAATTCTATCCTCCGAGGTGCAGGAGTCTGGTCAAAATCAATGTGTCGCTCTACCATCTATTGGCAATCCAAATTCTGTTATTATCAGGGCCGGATTAAAGGGCTGTGGGGCCTGGGGCTGTAATTGCAAGTTGGTCTAAATACTCTGTGACTAAAACATAAAACCAGATTTTCGATGATTTTTTTTTCTGGGGTTCGGGGGCCTATATTTCCCCATTGGGGCATGTGGGCCTGGGCCTGGGACTGGCGCCCCAAAAGCTCCTATGTTAATCTGGCTCTGATTATTATGCATGATCACTAACTTGTCGAAACTAAACGAAATTTTGTCCACAACGTCTTGGCTTGTACATTACGAAGCGCCTCCATTCCCGTCTTTTGTACACGGCGCCCCAATTCATCATAATAAATGTTTTACTTAATCTTCTTTGGTCATTGCCTTCCTTTTTATTTTCTTGTATATCAATTTAATATATAAATGTCATTATCTGACTGTAAATTTAATACGGAATAAAATAAAAGTCACTTTGAAGATGAGAAAAGAATTATTGTTATCATAATTATCGACAGAGCAAATCAAAACGGTGGGACAGGTAACTTGTACCATCTCCCATTTTCATTAGTGGCCTAACATGTCGTTTGGTTGTCAACAAATCATCACGCAACATTCAGATTTAATGGACCTTTCCAGAGAGTGTGCCAATCAAACATAAAATCTGACCAGTCAGAGCACGACCATAATAACTCGCCTGTTCTACAAACACACATGTTCCAGAATCCACACGCGCACGAGTTTACGTGCCTTTTGTGGGACTTTGCCATCAATATCCAAAGGTCGGGGTTTAGTGATCGGTCCGCATATTCTAAGGAACAGTTACTTGTTTATGTGACCATTTTATGAAATTCTTACGACCTGTTAAAATGCATGTGCTGTTTACCTAGGGCTGGACGGCTTTGCATCATGCCGCTCACAAGGATCATACCAAAATCTGCAACTTTCTACTGGATCATGGCATCGATGGAAACGTTCAAAACAACGACGGACACACAGCAATGGTGCTAGCTGTCATTAAGGGCAATGTTGAGACGGTAAAAATACTGTGCGACAGGGTTGACGGATGGACACACATCAAAGACGAGAAGGGAAGGCAAGTGTTAGGTTATTAATCTATTGGTTAAGACCAACCAATTGTTGAGAATGGGCAGGAAGGTTATGTCCTGCCGGCCACTGGTGGGCATAATTAATTTACTATTTATACAATAATATGGTACAAAATATTGCGGTTTAGCATTTTTTTTTATCTTTTAAACTTTCTCCTTTTTATCTTAAGGTATCCGATTCATTATGCCGCCGAAAGAGGTTTTCATGAGATCATGGAGATACTTATCAACGCATTGAAACAAAAATGTGATACAGAGTAAGTAGTTCGACAACTAAATAACAAGTGTAATAGAAAATAAATATATCATCATTCACCTAACCCATTAATAAGTGCGTGTATAAATTTATTAATATGCATTTTAATGTGTACATAGGCCCTAACTGTTTTTTAATTTTTTTTTTTATAAAATCGATATCGTTTATTATCCGTCCTTTTTTTGTAATGTTTATATGTGCAATATATCTTTAAAATTTAAGAAATTTTTAATGTAATAATGTTTATTCTGTAAATAATTTTTCATTTGTATAGTATTTTTTAATTGGCTTTACTTTCTATAGCTGTTGGATGATGTTTGAAGTAAAATAAACTAAACATAAAAAATCAATGTTTTGGCTTCAACACCTCTTGTTTTTCAGGGATGTAGTTATGGTGGCCTGAGGACCACCCAGCATTGAAGTTTTCCACCCAGTCTAAAGCCAATGTTATGGCCCTTCACCCGCCCTTATTAACCCACTTTTCCAACCTTAAAATCCACTCATATTATTCAGAGTTTACGAATGTTATCACCCACCCACCCTTAAATGTCTATCACTCACCCTTAGTTTTATACAGCTACAGCCCTGGTTTTTATTGGCATTATAAGCAAAATAATTAAATTGTATATTACTGTACAAAATGAAGAAGTGACTAACGTCATTTCTATAAGCAATTAGGAAATTGGTAATACTTACAGGGGCAAAAACACCACTTTGGTCTCTGATTCACGTAAGCATAGAAGTACTGTGTAACCCCCCACTCCAATTTTTTTAAAGGAGAACATTGCATTCAAGTTTGAAAGTGCCATTCTATAAATTGCGTACCTCAGTCCCGATATTCAACTCAAATGTAATTAATGATACATAATTGCAAACTAGGCGTGTTTCCAGGTAAAATGATGGATGGATTTTTTTTCCTGTTTTAAAATTGTTGCTAATCTGTATTGTATAGGCCTATTTGCTTTTTTGTTTTTGTTTTTTATTGTTTTACCATTTTTTATCCATGTACATTTTGATGCATTTTGTACTGCCAGATCCAAATGTGTGTGTGTGTGTTCTTTTGTTTTTTTTAAATAATAAACCAGAATGAGATAAAACGTTTGGGCAGAGGCGTCGCCAGGGTTTCCCTGACAGGGCGTCCGAGGTCCTCGGGGGAACCGATGTCCCCGACGAAAAAAAGTTGGCGTGGTAAGGCTTCGCTTAAAATCTATCGAAGTGTTCCCCCGAAAAATATGACAATTTAGGATTTTCAAAGGCTTATTTAATCGAATTTGTAGTCTATTAATATGTAGAAAATACATATAGGCCTAATTTTTTTTTTCTCAGACGGGGTGGGGACTCTCCCCGACGGGGGCCCTTCCCCCACCCTGTCTCTTATACACATCTTTGGTGAACATGGAGACGTAACTGGGGTCCGAGGTCTGGACCCTCCATCTGTAAAAATCCTCCTGGGAGTCTCTATTTCGAATTCACATCATGCAGGCTTATGGTCTAAGTTTACTTTTACTAATAATTTGTAGGTTAGTCGTAAAGGAAGTTATCTGTGCCACTGACAAACTTGGAGCTTCTGCGCTAAAAATCGCAGCACTTCTTCACTTCAAGGAGTGCTGTCAACTTTTATTAGACAACGATGCTACTATTGAGGATAACGTTCGTACGCATCTAATCAGCATGGGATTAATCGAAGAGGATGAGTCGAAGGATGAGGAAGAGGAAGGAGAGAAGAAAGAAATAGAGAATTTGGAGGAAGAGAAGAAGGAAGAGAAGAATGAGGAAAACGAAAGGAAAGAAGAAGTCTTAACGCCCCGAGAACGATACGTACCACCTAGCAGCCCTTTAAGCTCATCAAGTTCAGATGATGTCAAATCAATTAATTTAAGTACGTCAAATGACTTTAAAAAAAAAACATGCTTAAAACTGATACTGATAACGTAAAATATTATTACTTTTCGATGATTTTTAGTGGCTCTTATAACCATACTAAGATAAAACAGGCTTTAAATAACAAGTTACTTCCTATAACGTATAAGTGGCTTGGGAAGAGCCGGTTTAAGCCTGTTTTCTACTAGGCGAATTTATTCACGCGAATCCAAAGCGTCGGCTTAAAGGCAGCGTCGGCCGACGCAGCCCGACCCGATTCATCGTCGGGGACAGTCTTGAGCCGTCGTGAGAAATATTAAACATGTTTAATATTCTACGACGCGACTTCCCCCGACGCACACCATCGCGTCTGCGTTTAACTCACATAGGCCTGGTTCTCACGAGAGCCGTAGTATCCGGATCGGGAGCTAACCGTTAGCGCTAACCGTTAGCAACTGCGTGAGAACGCCCGATCGGTTAGCGCTAACCGTTAGCGCTAACGGTTAGCGCTAACCGTTAGCAATTGCTAACGGTTAGCAAGTTGACCTCATTTCCATCATTAACCAATCAGACGTGCGCAATTCCAATGAGGTCAGGGGTTATAT
>NW_022734345.1:446494-458544 GCF_011630105.1 Anneissia japonica | reverse complement strand
TGTGCGCGCGTGTGTGTGTATGATTTTTTTTTATTTATTATAGTAGGCTTACATAATAGTACATATTTCTTCTTTCAGAAAAGAGTCTATAAACAGATCTAAATTTAGAAAAAAAGAAGGCAGAAAATCACCATATTCGGAATCCTTACTTCCACCTGAAATATTTAAGAAATATTCCATTGGTTACCTTCCGCCACCTAACGCATCACGTCTGTCAGGCCGGCTGAACTCTTCCAAGTCTGTCTCAAGCATAACTCAAGCAAAGGCTAAATCTTCGACAGTCGTTGTGGACGATTCACAGCCGTGTAGACTGAAAGGAACACTTGATCACACTTCTGATTTAAAACAGAGTAATTCAAGGACATCGAATAGTAGGAAGTTTTCATATTCTGTGTCAAAACCTTAAAACAATGGAAGAACAAAGTGGCGAGAATATACCAAACAAGTACAGTACAGCATTGGGAAATTGTGTGCAAACCAAACAACCCTTCATGTTGATTGATTAAGGTCTGGTTTGTCGCCCTCTGTCTGCTGACTAACTTTGAACTAATGGATGTTTTTGTGGGCAGCAGTTCAATGCTGTTGTTTTCTCCAACCAGACACAAAATTCTCAGTAGAGTTACGTCCAGATAGGAATCACTACACGTAGAATTTTTTTTATTCCTGTGGCGTATCGAGTATTCAGTGAGATAACACGTCAGGTTGGTTGCAATTAGGGCGGCTCCGAAATACATAATCAGCTATGCAGCACTATAGAGTATGTAAACATGTCCTTTAAATAATCAACAAAAACACAAATTAAATATTTGTATATATATTTTATTCCTATTTTCATAACTTTACTACCTCAGTTTCAGACAGCAATTAGCTTTATCAGAATATTAAAAGAAAATTACTGCATATTGAAATAATTAAAATGTTTCTTTTGACTTTTTAAAACTCTGCAATTTCATCTACAGTATTATTAAGTAGATTATAAGATTGTTTCATGGTGAATGGAATATATTTTACCCATCAAAATTGGTGAACCTCTTCAGATAATAAAGATTGTAAAATGATATTTTTGTTAAATGATATAGAACAATATAAAAACTTAGAATAGCTTAATTCAAAATAATATTTACGATGACACATACAAAAGTAGACTGGCCTAAACTATAAAAAGCCATCTATTATCGAAATTTTTTCTATCTGTCTTTCGAACTGACTGTACAATAAATTATCATAATTGTAAGGCTAGACATTATGAACCAGATCAGAAATGGATCAGAGAATGAGTATTAAAAAGCTGCAACATTATCATAGGTTCAAATTAAGCATGGTTGGGCATTTCCAACCGCTTAAATGCGGAATGAACACTTACAAAATTAATTAGAACAAAATTATCAGCAACATTCAGTCCACACTATCAAATTGTATGCAACAAACTTGTGATGTGCCCATATATGAGCATGCCGTCGTATTAAATGCAAACATCACATTTTTTGTCTCACATAAAATGTGATGGTGTGGAGAAAGACTTACTTTGGTACCTACCCTGTGAACTTGTACAGATTAAATTTCAATAAATAGCTTCTATATAATAAGTTCCTGGAGTTGTACAGTATACCATGCTTCAGCCTTGAGTTATAGTTGTTAAAATATGAAACTAAAAAATGTTAATACACATACAATTTTTGGCTGGACAGAATAGCTGCAAGGGTTATTTACAATAAACAGAAACTTTATACAAATTATTTACATAAATACTAAAAGGTACGATTATTCCAATTTCAGACACAATTAAGCAGTAAACATTAAGGAACTATGATATGCTACAAGTTAATTACTGTATGATACATAATACTTGATATAAACTGCAAAGAAGTAAAACATCTTGCATATAAAATGACGACAACTTTGCTTACAAAAAAACCTACAAATATATTAGCTACTAGATTCGAAAACAGCTGGACGTTAAATAAATTCACAATTTGTAAAACATCTAAAATACATAATCTTATAAAATTCTCAAAAGGTACTATATATTTAAGATTTACACTAAGGTACTGTGTAAGGTTTACTAACAAGTATTACTGTTATCATGAGCTAAATACTGTATAAATTTCTAAACCATGATGTATCATCCATAACATCAAAAAATCTCAGATTGTTGACTACAAACATAAAACAATAAACCTGATCTCAGGAAAGAAAAGTGGTCCCAGCTTTTGCATGTAAAACAAAATTTTTAATTGACAATAATAAATCACCATGCAGATCAGATGAGATGAGAAAGGTGGAGGGAGCACCACTGCTTTCTATCTTTATCTGATGGACTTCAACTTTGTAAGGGATTTCTTCATGTTCAGCATTGGTTGTTTGATCTTGGGCTTTTGTGGGAACAATTCTGCTTCATGCGATGTCGTTGGCAACCTTTTGGCATAAATCTCTGGATATTCTTGCTGGAACTGAAATTTATATAACAATATTATAACTATCAATAATTTTAATAGTTTATTGAATAAATTCTATAAATAAAATTGGATCCAACGATGAATAAATATTAGTGGTCCTTTTTTATGATCCAAATTCAAGTATAAACGTAAGATGTTAATCACTGTAAATAATTTAGTGTTATGATAAATTTTTGATTTTTTTCCCCATGAACATAGGTCACATAAAGTAAAGTAACATTTATTCATTTCACATAATCAAACAAACATACAAAAGACTTTTGATAAACTTTCAAATTATAAAAAATAATAAAAACAATCATCAAGGTTCAAAATTAAAGGTTCCCACAGAAACTATAAAGCTTACCTTACAAGTGAGAATCAAAATTCAATTAATAAAGTAAATATTCAGATTATTGTGTGGTAAGCATAGTTAACAAAAACAGGATACCATAATTAAATTGATAAATTATATACATATCTTTGTAAAAGTAAATCATCTTATTTCTTGTTTAATCATGTGGGACCTAATTAGAAAGTTGATGTGTACATTTCAGCCATCCAACTGAAACACTGGAGGGCAGGGAGAGAATTAAACAAGGGACCAAAGGACTGAAAGAATCTTCAAGGGTTAGCACATGCACACAGTGGCCTACCACCAGCTCAGCCAACTGAGCTAAACTGAAATTCTAATGTTGCTATATAGTGTTTTTCCTCCTGGATGTAATATACAGATCTCTTGCTAATGAAAAAAAAAGACCCTCCAAATAAAGATCACACCAAATTAAAGAACACTTTTCTATAGTTCAAAATTAACAAATATCTTTTATTTTATTATTCTAATTTAAGAGACTATGCTGCAAAAGACAATGGAAATCCCGGCCCCAAAATGTGGTCTTTTGGAGGGAGACCTGTAACTATGAATATCTACTGACCTTTTTCAATTTCTTCCTCTTGACCTTAACTGGCATGGTCTTGTTGTTGATTATTGATTCCAGAAGTGAAGAGATGGCATTCTCGGAATGGCTTAACTTTTGCTGCTTGTATTCATCTAAGCTGATTTTCTGGCAGTATGAAACAGGGTTGTTCTCTATGCCTTCCTCAGCATTGAACTTAACCTAATAATACAAAACACATGATCAACAAGGTTGGATCATGCAACCGTTTCATTTCGGCTGTCAAAGGTCTGAGGAGGCTAGCTGCCTATAGTTGTCAGCGGCAGGTCAAATTCTCCCAACCTTTTTGGTTTTTAACTTTTATTCAACTTTATGCACAAGGATTTGACAAACAGCGAACTGTCTCATTATGAGGCTTCGGGAGAGGAGTTGTTTTGGTCGTGAGAAAAATTCTTATAACCGTGACCTTTCCACTAAGCACTGCTCCTTGGATATTTTTTCTAAGGTCCTACAAGATGACAGAGTAAAAACATAAGCACAGTTTTCTCCCAATTTTCTGTTAAGCTTGATTAACACTCCAAAAGGGCCACTGAGCACAGGACCTTGGGATTGGAAGGTAAGTATAGGCCCTACATCCACTATTAAACTCCACTCCAACATTACCAGTTTCATTGTCACACCCTGTAGACAAAGCTCACCTGAGTTCTCCGTAAATACAGAATTCTTTCATCGACATCAGACTTCAGTTCCTGTGAAACTGTCATTATCTGGTCATAGTGCTCCATCATATAGGTCACGACCTTAATGGCAAGGATCTCATCCAGTCCCACCTCAACCTCACAACTTAGGATACTTCGCCAAAACGTTTGCAATACCTGATCGTAAAAAAAATTCACCGTCAATTCCACAAATGCTACACTTTTCTCTTGTGTAATGATTACATCAACAACAATAATAAATAACAATAAACATAATAACATTAACAACAATGATAAATAATTAATAACAATATGTATATAGTATACATATCAGAATTTGTTACTGAAAATAATAATTTTCTCAATATTTTTTTATAGACTAGGTATAATTTGTCTATTTAAAAAAAAAAAAAAAAAGTTTAAACACAGGCCCATATACAATATATAAATGTAGTTTAGATTAATTAGATTTATATAGCCCTTTATACCAAAGTCTCTTGATGTGTGAATTAGCTCATACAAAAACTTACTGCTCCCCTAAGGGTCTCTTTGTGTCTGAGCTGCCTGGTAAACTGGTACCAGCTATCTCTGGTCTGTCCACAACAGGGGCTGTAAGAGCCAGTACACCAGCGTAATGCCCTACAGTATTCTTTTCGAAAGATGTACTGGGTTCTTTAAAGTGCACAAGACAAATTGTGTACACTGGGCCAACAGTTTATAGTTGGCATCCGAGAAGACTTGTCCTACCACCAGAACCATAGGCAAGCTTGTTGTTTGAACCAGTATCGATATATTATGCCATAATATATCGATACTGGTTCAAACAACAAGCTTGCCTATGGTTCTGGTGTAGATAATAATTGTCGACTTATATAGCGCATATTGTAGACTAGCCTCTATGCGCTTTACATTATTACCCCCGGTCCCTGGATCAAGCACATGGAACAACACTCATGCCCCATAATGTTGCAGTTGTAATCAGCGCATGGTTGTGTTTGAACCTACTAGGTACCCACTTGTAGTCCTGGGTTGAGAGAGACAACCGTAAATAAAGTGCCTTGCCCAAGGACATGAGCGACTTGCACAGCGAGCGTTTCGAACCCCCGACCTCAAGGTTGGGAGTCCAAGCCAAAACAGATGCGCCAACCACTTCTACTAAACCGCTTAAACCGCTCGGCCATTTACTCAAGCGTTCAAATAATATAACTTAACTTACTAATGATTTGGTAGACATGTGTTGGCTCAAATTGAGCTCCTTATTATTCACCATCTTTGTCATGAGTTTCAGGAGTAGGTAAAGTTTTTTCCTGTTCGGTGGCGGCAGGAGAAGGCAGCAGATCTTCAGACCCTCTACAGTGTATGATTGATCATCTGTCAAACACAAACCTACAAAAGATAACAGTGGATAACATAAAATAAACATAGAATCAACAATGTCAACTAAAATTATTATCATATGTTTTGTGTGTATTATATACATTGGCACATGATACATAAAGCTAAAGAAAATATCCATCAATATATAATGAAAATAGATCTACAGGTATTAAATTCCATATATTACCTGACAGATTTAAATATTAAAAACCAATACAAATTTGATTACCAAAATGTTAGGCAAAAAAACACAAATACGAAATCACTTTTATATTGGCAACAATGAGTGAACTATACATCCGTGTAGGAGACACTCAACAAAGTGTGTATAAAGCACCACATTAATACAGAACATAAATTAGTTATGAAAAAAACAATAAATTTTTATTAAAACTTACAATTTTTGAATACAAATTGACAGAATTTTTACCAAACTCAACATACACACAAAATTTAATATTTGAAAATTATGAATTATACATAGATTGATACCAACTTAATAGCAATACAAAGTAGTGTTTGTATGTATTGTAGAGTTACTAAAAACTATTTGTGCAGTGATAATTTGTCTAAAATGAGATGCAGATCTGTACCATAATCATGAATATTCATGATTTGCATAGATTTGTAGAGCCATTTTTACTTTAAACTGGGCTTTACTGATTTGAAGTGCAACAGAGAACAGCACCATACTCTAAGAATGTAGAATAACAAAACAATCAATTGTACATAAATTAATAAATCTGCAAAAATATTGGAAATTCAATTGAACACTTTTGTTGTTATTTTTCAACAATAGTGTCCAAGGAATCATAAGCAAAATGCTAAACAACAATCAAAAACATTATCGAAATAACAATCAAACTAGCATGAGAAATACTCACATTTGATACCATTTACACGCAATAAATGGAAGTTGAATACATGATTAGCAGTGTAAATAGAACAGACGCAAAAGCATAAAGGTAGAGGATATGTGACATTAAGATACATGAATATACATGAGGTGCAAAGAATATGCAAATGAGGATCACATCATGCAGTCTGTAGTGATCTTACTTGTTGAGCTAGTGGAATGTTTGCAACTGTTCTGCTCTTCATCCGGTGTTGACCACTTCATACTCGAGGAGCTGATACTTTGTCGAGTCAAATTGCTTTTGGCGGAATAGAAGGAATCAATGCTGGAACCAGAGTCATTGCGCCTACCGATTAGTACAGGTTGCGATATAGTTGCACGTAATGGGGACGGATACGGTGGACTTGTTTGCCTTTTATTGTTGGGTAAACTGGAAAAATCTTTATTACTTTTGGCTAAATTTACTTGTTGAGGTCTTATCTTAGAGTCACAAGATGCCTGATCTTGAAGAGTAGTTTTATCCTTCCTTTTTGTAAACAATTTTTGAAATATTTCCGATGCCGATCCAAATTGTTTTGAAAAGGATAAATTACTTCTGGGTGCCTTTTTGTGCTTGTTATCATCAGATTTAATGTCTATGTTCGTGAGTGAGCTGAATTTTTTACGATTTCTAAACGACCCACTCCTGCTACGACTTAATTCAAATGAATCTTTTCCAGAATCTGGTGATAGATCTTTATTTGACGAAATTAGACATGAGGTAGAAGCATAATGCAGGTCACTTTGGGGTTGTCTACTATTAGTGTTTGTGGCTTGGACATCTTCAAACCCCAGTCTGCCACGTTGGAAACAGAAGACTGAGCGACTGCTCGTCAGGTTGGAATCTGACGAGTATCGTTTTGGATTTTTACAAACTTGCTTTGTAGAAATGGAATTATCAGCATACATTGGCAGGAAACCGTAACTATTGACGCAATTACTTGGTGATACATCAGTGACAGGATCATTCAATTTTTGACGGATGTGGTCGTACTCAACCGTAGCACTTTGTGGACGTTTTCTTGGACAGCAAGTCAGTTCCTTTAGGGACGTTTTCGCTACATCTACTTCAACACCATCACATGGTTGTACCCAGCCCTCATCTTGGTCGTTTTGTTCGCAAGAAGTTATTTTTTGAGATGTTAGACAGAAGATGGTACCAGAGGAGTGACAATCATTACCTTTACCACCGGAAGGTGACTGGCTGGTGTTTTTCCTCCTTGCTACTGGTGTCACATTTGACAACTGGCGTCGCATCGACCGCCTTTCACACCCAACACGGTTTATTCCTTCTGTTGACTGACCACTGAACTTAGTTAGTGGTGTCCATCCCATTGTTAAATCAAGCATGAGATTCTCTACGGAACCAAATGTGGAAAGGTGAGTTGATGTGACCACACTTGGCGGTGTAGTAAGTTCACAAGGGGAGTCTCCGAGCCCTCGATCTCGTCTATCACAGATCACTGAGAATTGCAAAATGACAAGACAAAAAAAAAGTGAAACCTTCATGCTGTTAGTAAAACAAACGAAAAATGATAGGCATGGTTAGATTGCAAAAAAATAAACTAAACATAGTACATAAAACCTCCCTTTACAAAATTTGTGCTCCAAATAATATACTAGAATTAAGCAATACTTGTTGAACCTGTGGAATTTACATTAAACGATTAGAAATTCGAGAAAA
This sequence comes from Anneissia japonica, assembly GCF_011630105.1. Classification (NCBI taxonomy): domain Eukaryota; kingdom Metazoa; phylum Echinodermata; class Crinoidea; order Comatulida; family Comatulidae; genus Anneissia; species Anneissia japonica. Next base: position 450,559 of record NW_022734345.1, on the reverse strand, counting down.
TAAAACTTCTGAATTGGACATTAAAAGCATAAAAATGTATTTTTACCAAACTATATAAAAAAAACACTGTTAACATAACAGTGGTTTTATTTTTACTTTTCTTCACATGCAACAGCAAGTACATCTGCCACTTACCAAAGGGAATGATGCTTTTATACAAAGTCCCTTTATGAGGCTTAGAGAGTAGATTTCTTTGGTTATGAGAAAAAAAAAACCCTGCAGTGACAGATTTTGAAGTATAATTGTGGCAAAGACAAGCCAAACCAGTCACTCGTTGCAAAAATTGATTTTTAGTTATTAACACAGGGTCGAACATTAAAATTTATATATTTCTTTATTTTTTTTCCTCATTTTTTTCCCCTTTTTTTTTTGTTTTTTGGAAGGGGGGGGGGGGGGGGTGTCATGACGAGACAAGTTTTTTTACTTCTAGTCATGATCCCAATGATGGTGGTTTATTGTACTGTACTGTATTCTATTATTATTTCCATCATTGAATAAATGTCATTTGAATTTTAATTTGAATGAGAGCTATAAAATGGTACAAAAAATTTAATAAAATCTAACATTTCGTTTCAGGAGTTGAGACATACAGCTGTTCAAAGAACAATGTTTGAGAAATCAGCATTCAAAATTTATAATTTTAGGCATTTGTCAGGCAGAAACAATCATCAAATCGGGACTGGAAGCACCGAAACTACAGCTCCACTCCAAGTCAAGGGGAAACTTTGTGTTATGCAGCATTGGACAATCAAATCTTGTTTACAAGTTGTGCAAACTGGCTTAGCAAAAGCCCAAATATCAAATTTTGCGAAACTTGAAATTGTGAGAATATATGGCCCATCAAAAATTGCAAAAGCTTTGGGCATGTGACCAGTGGCATAGCTACGGGCAGTGCAGCCAATGCAAAGCACTGGGGCCCTGGGCTATTAGGGACCTATTCATAAAAAGACCTAAAAATAATACTGTAATTGAATATAATTTTCAACTTAATTTTGACGAAAAAACGGCCAGCGAGCCCCTTAATAATATTCAGTTTTTAGAGTAGTAATTATTGATTACAATGTTGATTTCAATTCAGTGGTGTAAACAATGGGGCCCCAGCTGGACGAGGCCCCAGCCGGACTGATCCCCCTATTTTTTTTTAAATTCTAAAAAAAAAAATGAGAAAAAAAGGAAATTATATTCTTATTTGGGTTTGGATTTTTTCGGTGTAAACATCAAGTATAGCCCACAAGTCTAGAAGAAAACTTATTTCCAGTGGGGTGCTTCTGCTGGTAATCGGGCAGTACACTGGGAGACAATTCCCTTACTCTTTTCCAAAGAGTGTAATAAGTGCATGAATGCACAAGGGACCAACGGTTTAAACATCCAAAATTGTAACTTGTGTTTCAGACCTCCAGCTAAAACACAAGCAAAGTCAGTGATGGGAATTGAACCGGGGACCTAGAGATCACCACGGTTCAGCGCACACACAGTGGCTACCACTCTACTCATATCATAAGTCTGAGACTCTCAGTGAGAGTGCCATTTCCGGCCATCTAGAGGTACTATAATCAAAAATTTTCTTGCCTATCAGTCCCAACTTGGTAGGGCTGAGGTGGTCTTCATCCTCTGCATGTGAAAATCCCTCACTGACCCTTCTATTTCAAATTATCTACTGCCTCTGCAATTGTTTAATTTTATGTGCCATCAATTTTCTTGATTTGTTTATGACAGCTGCTGAGACTAAATATGCCCTATTAAAATAGTTACAAATCTGATTATCATTATTAGGGCCTACTAACCTAGGCCTTTTAAGAGTAGGAGGTAAAGAAGCATTTCTTACGATGAATTTCATGAGACCTTTGGGAATTCCCCTATCACATCAAAGGGCCAGGCAATTAATCTTGCCCTTTCGCACCTAGTTACGTCACTCCATGTAACCTTAGACCTATCCCATTTTTTATCATTACAGTACTTCGTCCCAATTTGTGTGTAAATTGTAAATGGGTACTGTAGTTGATTTATTTATTGTCCTTTTCCTTTTTTTGGTTTTTAATCTGTTTTTTTATTTTTTTTCTTGATTGTAAGCACAAGGTCTGCCCTCTGGAATTGATGTGAGTGTTTTTATACCGAAATAAATAAATAAATAAATTTGAAAGGCTTCTCATTAGAGAATAAAATGTCTAAATAATGTATAAAGACCACACATACCTCAAAATCCTTTTCCATGTAATATGTTAAGAGGAATTATTCTACAAGACTTGTAAAGTTAGTAATAAAGCTAATCTAGTAATTACAATCATTAATAAAAGCCAGTACTGTATAAACACAGTTGGTGGATCCAGAAATTTGAGATAGAAGGGGCTCAGGGAGGGATTTCCACAGATAGTGGTTCTAGACCACCTCAGCCCCAACATGGTTGGTGCTCAGGCTGGGGCTCAGGTAAAGAAAATGTATAATTATGGCACCTCTAGATGGTCAGAAATGGCACTCTGAAGCCTCAGACTTAAATTTGAATATAATTTTCATATTCTCTCCACCTTTTTTGAAATAATTAAAAAAATGTAAGGGGTCTCAAGGCCAGCTGCTCCCCCAACCCTTAAATCCCCATTGAAACAATTCTGAATATTGAAAGACATGCTTTATATTTAAAACACATTCATATTAAAAATAAACAAAACCTATTAATACATGCAAAAACAATTGAAAACATTTTGAAAATGGGAAATACTTCACTCACTATAGATGGGTAAAGTACTTACAGAAGGAGCCAGTGATGATATCATAGAGATTATAGGTCAACAAAGGTTCAGACAGGCTGTGAAAGTAGTTGCTAACGGTCTTAAAAACATCTCTTTCAAAGCCAGGATATGACGGTAAACCTGTTTCATCAGTTCGATCTGGCCCTATCAAACAACAATAAAAAATATCATAATACACATCATCTAGGCAATGAAAAAAAAAACAAAAAAAAAAACTTGCTCATACAATGATTAAGTAAAATGTACTCTAGAGGCAATTCAAATCAAGAGGTCTAGGTTTTAAGTCTGAGTCTGGTGACTTGTTTTCGTCCGTGGGCAAGGCATTATATGCGACTGGCTCTGGCATTTTAGATTCTGCAAAAATTTTTCTTTAAAACAGTTTTCACTTTTGGATATCAGCAAAGTAGGTTTTGAGAAAACAGCTTCCAAAGATTCTAAAATCAATAGTTTATTAGCAGGATTTGTATTTTAAAAACAATTTTAATATACAGTAGTAGTAATTATACTAATAGTAGTAGTAGTACTGTCAGTAGGCCCTACTTTTCAGTTACAGTTGGTGATTGATATTTTGCAGAAATGCTCTTCCTTTTAAACTCCAAAAAACATGAATTTTTATTTTTTTAGGAGTACAGCACTGCGCATTTGAACATATTATATGGAATCTGCAAGCTCAATAAAAACAATTAAACTTAATAAAATATTCTTCCCAGACCCCATAATTTATAATTTACTTTGTGTTGGACCAATATACATGTATAAAGCTGTTAATGTATTATAACACTCTATTTTATCTTGTACCCATTTCACACTGATGCTATTTTGCAAATATTAACAACTTGTAACAAGTTGTAACCAGGTTTGGATGAGTGTGAAAGCCAAATCCTTGTAAACTTTCCGAGATTTCACAAGGGTCCCCTGAGTTATCTCGGAACAAAAACATACCATCGCGAGGCCTGTTTTTTTCCTGAAATCTTCCGAGTTGTTGTTGCGCATGCGTCATGTCCATATTTTGACCTTTTTGCGGGCTGTGTTTTTTTTTTTTTTAGTTCGAACGAATGGCGGCAGCGATGGAAAACGTATCAACATTACTACCATTTGTTAATAGGCCTAGACCTAAAATCAAAAGGAATCTCGCTAAATTTCACATGTCTGATGTAGAAACAATCATGAGGCTTCGTAAAATACGCCGACAGTGAATCATTATGATGCTTGTCGCACTGATTGCCTCTAACAACAACGAATGGTGAGCTACCGGCCGGCGGCCCGACTGCGCCTAGCTAGCCTAGGCCTATCTTTCTCGCCAGCTCGACTACAATAAGCG
>NW_022734345.1:442177-445769 GCF_011630105.1 Anneissia japonica | reverse complement strand
AAAAAAAAAACTTTTAAAAAAAAATAAATTCACCAAAAAAAAAAAAAAAAAAAAAAAAAAAAAAAAAAAACTTGCTCATACAATGATTCAGTAAAATGTACTGTAGAGGCAATTCAAATCAAGAGGTCTAGGTTTTAAGTCTGAGTCTGGTGACTTGTTTTCGTCCGTGGGCAAGGCACTATATGCGACTGGCTCTGGCATTTTAGATTCTGCATAAATTTTTCTTTAAAACAGTGTTCACTTTAATGGAGATTGGTTATTTATTCCATATATTTAATCCATTGGATATCAGCTAAGTAGGTTTTGAGAAAACAGCTTCCAAAGATTCTAAAATCAATAGTTTATTAGCAGGATTTGTATTTTAAAAACAATTTTAATATACAGTAGTACAGTAGTAGTATTAATACTAATAGTAGTAGTAGTACGGTAGGCCCTACTTTTCAGTTACAGTTGGTGATTGATATTTTGCAGAAATGCTCTTCCTTTTAAACTTCAAAAAACATGAATTTTTATTTTTTTAGGAGTACAGCACTGCGCATTTGAACATATTATATGGAATCTGCGAGCTCAATAAAAACAATTAAACTTAATAAAATATTCTTCCCAGACCCTATAATTTATAATTTACTTTGTGTTGGACCAATATACATGTATAAAGCTGTTTTGTATAATAACACTCTATTTTATCTTGTACCCATTTCACACTGATGCTATTTTGCAAATATTAACAACTTGTAACAAGTTGTAACCAGGTTTGGATGAGTGTGAAAGCAAAATCCTTGTAAACTTTCCGAGATTTCACAAGGGTCCCCTGAGTTATCTCGGAACAAAAACATACCATCGCGAGGCCTGTTTTTTTCCCGAAATCTTCCGAGTTGTTGTTGCGCATGCGTCATGTCCATATTTTGACCTTTTTGCGGGCTGTGTTTTTTTTTTTTTTAGTTCGAACGAATGGCGGCAGCGATGGAAAACGTATCAACATTACTACCATTTGTTAATAGGCCTAGACCTAAAATCAAAAGGAATCTCGCTAAATTTCACATGTCTGATGTAGAAACAATCACGAGGCTTCGTAAAATACGCCGACAGTGAATCATTATGATGCTTGTCGCACTGATTGCCTCTAACAACAATGAATGGTGAGCTACCGGCCGGCGGCCCGACTGCGCCTAGCTAGCCTAGGCCTATCTTTCTCGCCAGCTCGACTACAGCAAGCGAGCTAGGAGTTGAATTCGTTTTACTCTCCGAAGGCTAAGGACCATGGAATAATTATAATCTTGTTAATTCGGTACCAGGCCTACTTTAGTAGTTGATATGTAATTCTGACAACCTACAACTAGCCTAGGCCTACTACTACTACCCTAGGCCTCTAGGCCTAGTCATAATAATCTTCCGAATTTTCCCGAGATTTCTCATGGTTTGAAAGTGCATGTGTGAAACGAACCAAAAATCTTGGAATATCAAACTTGTTACAACTTGTTAATACAGTAGTTGTTAAAAGTTGTAATATTTTCTGCTAGTGTGAAATGGGTATTGGATAATGCCTATGATTTCGATATTGTGTATACATAATATACATTCACATGCTGTAGGTTGTGAAATTGCAACGGACATAAAATGACCGAAGTCAAACACAGATTATGACATTTGTGATCCACAATTTAAACCTATTCAGGTTACATTTTAAGAACCAGCATTAGTAGGAACAACAACATTTCAAAGAAGAATTGATTGACTAACAGTGAGCAAGGCACCGCATGGCAGATAGCACCCAGTGAGGTAGGTCTTGGCTCTTGTCTTCAATGATGACCATGTTGTTACGATTGATGTGCAAGCTATTCTGAATAATATCCCGACCTTGGATTTCATCAACACGCACAAAATCATCAATTGTTGATACTCCTGTGATACGCTGAAGCCTGTTATAAAAACGGATACTAAGTCAGATATGTCAGTATCAATGTTAGTAACATTACTTTAACTATCCCATGTATATGCGAAAAGGTAACTTAAAATGTTAGGCCACTAAATATTTTTACTTTAATACAAAGTAAAACACAATGATATATTAATATAATTATTATTATATTATATTAATGTGCATCAAAGAAAGTCCACATTAAATCAATGATTTTGTTTTTATCAATTCAAACTTCTAAAATTTTGTAACACAATTTCATTAACAAGTTGAGTAGGCTGGATTCGTACACTGCAATTTGCAGTTTCAACATTCAACTTTTTACCCCAAAACGTGGGTTTTGGGTTATTTTCCACCAAAAAAAACATAAAATCATTACATGTTTTGTTTGCACTGAGGTTAGCGCTTTTTTTTTGCGGTTTGAGCAATGTTTGTGCTAGGATTTGCCTAATTTATCAATTATACCAATGTAAATGAATATGTTTATACCGTGTTATTGCAGAGCTTTTCCAAAGGTCCTCTAACTCATCTTTACTGATACTTCTTGGCACATATTTACAAGACATGAGTCGTGCAGATTGACGTCGTACAAAGTTATTCTCATTAACTTCAGTTAATGCCGAAGTGTGGGTGTGTGGCACTGTCAATGCTGTTGGTGGATTTCTGGATGGAAGCTTCTTGGCTTGAACTGATTTTGGACGTTTTTTAGGGCTTGCTTCTGCTAGTTCACGAAGATTTGTACGGCTGTTGAGAGCTGATCGAAGCTTCTTAATTGGAGAGGATGGACACAACCTATTGGATAAAAATACTTCCTTGTGTGTGTGTTTTTTTTTTTTTTGGTTTTTTTTTTGTAATTCATAATAAACATACAGTTAAAAACACATTTGAGCCAAAATACTGAATTGCATTCGTAACTTATTAATAATACTAGATAAAAATTATCAGTATACACCATTTTCGCTATAAATTTGAAATGAAAGTTTCTAATAACATGGCAACTTTTTTATTTTTTTTTGTAATTCATAATAAACATACAGTTAAAAACACATTTGAGCCAAAATACTGAATTGCATTCTTAACTTAATAATACTAGATAAAAATTATCAGTATACACCATTTTCGCTATAAATTTGAAATGAAAGTTTCCAATAACATGGCAACTACCACTTGGGGACATCCAGAGGCCTAGGCATTTCGCTCTGTGTAGTTACCAGTGTGTGCGCACCTCTTTACTTGCCACTAGCTAGCTGCTCAGGCTACTGTAGGCTAGGCCGCTGGATGTCCCCAGTGAAAAGTTGTGAGAGGTTTAGATAGCAGCGCTGTTTCAAAATAGACCTGATAAAATGGTGTATATATTAAAACTACTGTACTGTAACAGAAAAAAATTTTACTTAAAAATTAAGGATAGAACTATACTGTACTTACATCATCAATTTTCTGTGCTGACATATCTTTCTAAACACTGTATATAATATTGAAAATGTAATCTTCCTGTCAATGAGTCATTGCCTGTGATGCTATGCCTCATTTATATTTTTCATATCTTACTATAATTTGGAATGGACTCCACCATTAATTAAATGAAAAACGTTGCTTGGGAGTTCTTGGGTATTATTACCCAACTGCACTTTATATCAGATTTTCACGTACCTGCACTTCCCCGGAAAAAAACCC
>NW_022734345.1:415144-442078 GCF_011630105.1 Anneissia japonica | reverse complement strand
ACATCCACAATGACGCGATTCTCAATAAACTTGCTTAGAAGTCGTGAGGTCTGATCACGAGTGACCCAAGGTCCAAAGTTTGTGTCGTTGTGTAGATGATTCAACAGAAATTCGATAGCCTCAGTTGATGTGAAGCAATTGTCATAATGACGCATCCTCCAACGATGTCGTTTTGGGTGCATACCATTTCGAAATTCTTTAATTAGACCATTCCACTGGAAAATAATAAATGAAAGCAAATTAGTCTTACAGGGCCAATTACATTAAAGGGAGGAGCAACTACGACTTGATCTGTTGTTATGGTGAACTTGGATGTAATAATTAACATACATTATGATCATGTACAAATCAGTTCATTGATGGTGGGGTTGGAAATCACTTGCCTATTATTACTGACTGTTATACCAGGGAGTTGTTAGTCACTATAACAACTCCCTGGTTATACTATGATGATGGTGTATCATTACAGTACATCAAATCAACATTTATTAATATTATTGAATTAATACATTAAATGTTTTTAAATTCAATTGTTCCAAATTACCATAGCATAGGCCTAGTGTCCGCCAAAGTACAAACATTCAGCGCAACCAAAACACAAAAATATAGCAGGGGCCCAGGCCCCTAAGCTAGGCCTGGCCTAGTAGTACTGTACTAGGGCTAGGCCTAGCCTAGGCCTAGGTTAGATTAGGCCTAGCCACTGGAACTGTCTTCTCTTAAACTTGATTCAAGATAAACTTATAATTTATAACATAGGCCTAAGTTTGTTTTGCTTACCAATCTTGTTGCTCTAAAAGGTTCCATGGCAATGCTCAGTACACATTGAAACTAATTTACAAATTTACTAATAGTAAATTAGGTTACGTTTTCTGTTATTCACGAAATATACACTGGCCTAGCCTAGCGCGGCCTCTGTTGTTTAGACGCAATTTTAAAAGCACCGCTCTGAAGAACAAAATGGAATGTGATTGGACGGTAATCAATTACCGCAACACCACACGATGTTTGATTGGTCCAAATATATTGAACGCTACGGAGACTTAATTCCACCCCCTAAGTTCATGAGGGAGGTGCTTTAGAAAATATTATGTGATTTGTATTGAAATAAATGAAATATTTTAAATACTTAGATATATATGCAAGGGAAAGAATTTAAAATCTCCTTCTATATTTATTATGACGACACAATTGTTTACTAAAAATATACACACAGGACAGTGCTGGCGTGGAGACATTCAGGGACATTTAGTTTTTTGATTGCCTGCTGAAAAGATGAGCTTGAAATTCGCCGCAAATCTCTCCTTTTTGTTCACAGAGTTGGCGGATCTGGAGGCTAGGTATTCTGCTGCAAAAGAAGCAGGATTCGAGGCCGTAGAAGTAGCTTTTCCCTACACATTGCCTTTGGTAGATGTTCAAAGGGCTCTTGAATCAAACCAACAACGGCAAGTCCTGCTCAATATTTTCCCAGGTAAGCATGACTCATGCCGTATCCGGCAGCTATTGGGGCAGTGGGACAGTCCCACACAATTTTTCTATTGGGTCGACACAAAGCATGGGTCCACATTTTCAAAATGGGTCCAGATTCTCATAATTTGTGTAAAATGGGTCAACTTTTAAGAAAATGGGTCCAGATTTCCAGATTGGACGTTTAGTATAGACTCCAAAATTGATTATTAAGTAAGCTTTTGTGAAACCCCTTAAAATTACCATATTTTTCGGGGCTTCGATCACCCTTGACCATTTTTGAAAGATTTTGAGTGACGCCAGACCACGCCAATTTTGCTCTGGTTAGGAAAATCCTGGCACCCGGCACCGTCTCTGCCGCTGAAGAGCCTCTTGATTGTATATTTATAAAATCTTGATTTGATGAGTAATATATATGCAAATTATTCTAATAAATGTTCATTTTTATGTGGAGGTAGCTAAATATGTATACCGGTATACTTCAAGGATACGATACTGAAGTACATACAAATACAGTACTTGTAAAAAAATTAATTAAACTTCTTTGTGGAAGTTGCCTTATATTATAATAAAATGCATAAACAACATGAATTCAACTGCAATAAATTATAATTTCTTATTATATTATGACTTTAATCTGAATTCAGGTTTTAAAATGATTTATATGCAGATTATCCTAATAAATTATTTATTTTATTCCAGGTGATCTATCTGCAGGTGAGCTGGGACATGCAGCACTTCCTGGAAAAGAGAAAGAATTCCAAGATGCCCTCAATCTGTCAATCACTTACTGCAAGGCATTGAAGTGTGACAGGTGAGCCCTTTATTTAACCTCTCATTTGTGAATGATGTATGACCCCATTTCTACTCCCAAAAAAATAACAGTAAAATATGTAAGATTATTTAAGAACCAGTATTTTTCTCCCAAATTGACATAATGTGGATTGACATATCAATAATAAACTGAATGTATACAAACTAAGTCCACCCTGTACGTGGTCCTAAATCTCTCGCAAGTCGCAGAAGTCTCTCGGAAATTTTCTCCCGCATCCCCACAAGCAAGAACCCAACAAATACAAAACATTTCATAATGTTCGTGAACCTTGTGGTTTGGTACAGTAGACTTTGATTTTTTTTATAAGAACACTGAGGCTGAAATTTCTTTAAAATTAAGAACAAATTGAGGCTGAGGTAAAATGTCAAATGATATTTTTATTTCAAAAAACTAAAAAAAAAACCCCCAAAAATCATATCTGTACCTTATGATGGTGTGACTATGTAATACCCTCTATAATACAGTACAGCAGTAACTACCTGTCGTTTGGGGTCATAAGTTACCAGGGGCTTTTTCTAGGGCCTTTTTTTCCGGGACCACTTTTACCTACATTCCAGTACAGCGTATACTGCTGTACGATAATGTTTTCTATTTTTTAAAAGTATGTAAAAATAAGAACATTTTGAGTCTGAAATCGGCCGAAAAATAAGAACACTTAACCTGGGCAAAATTTTACTGGTTCTTATAAAAAAAAAAGTGTATGTCACGAAATAATAACGTTCACACAACGTTGTAAGAACGTTCTAACGTTGTGAAATTAGGTTATAAGTACGTACATATGGTTCTACAAAATAACGTTTTTATCACCAAATTGTAACGTTATTATAACATTCTTAGAACGTAATAGTGTTAGCTGGGGATCTCTCAGAAAATTACCCATCTTCCCGCAAATTCAAAATACATTATTTGCATGTTGTTACATACATTATTTTGTAATTGTCTCGCTGAAATGTGTGTCATTGGGTGTCATCAGGAAAATAATGGTAGGTGTATTAAGAAAACTCATTTAATTACATTTCCCGTAAGTGGCTTCTTCCAGCTATGGAGCCCTTCCTGTACCTTTTGTGCACATATATAGTTAGACTTGCCACAAGTCTCTTATTTTTTTATTATTTTTTTCATTATGGACAGCGCCGCCAACGAGAAAGTTAATTTAGAGCAAATTTAGAGATAGACGGAATAATAATTCGAAAAAAAAAACAAATCGAGTATGGGACGCCAATTAAATTAGGTATGGCGCGCACTAAGTGCAATAAAGAGTGAGTAACCTAAAATTAGGGCCTGGAACCCAGGCTAATATATAGTATGATGCTCCATGCTAAGCAACTAACTTTCAGTACTTCTGAAAATGCGCCCTACCGTTACTTAAGGAACTCTCAACTAAAACACAGATGCTTGTAAAATCATATTTAAAGCTTAAAAGTGTACCATCTTCAATATTTTCTCACACATATAATAGATACTCCACAGAATTATTAATTTAATTGTTTCTTGTAATATTAAATATTGCACAAATGAGATTTTATTTCATTTCCGATTTATTTATTTCGATAATAATGACAAACTGATACAATAATAACTATACATAAACAAAATAACAACAATCACAAAAGTGGAAAAAAACATTGTTATCTTGAGTCCTAGCTAGAAGTACTTGTTTCACTAGGACCCAATAAAGAGGTAAAATGGAAGTAAATAAAACAAGAATAAAACAAAAGATCAGATCATTCATGATGAGGAGTATGTTAACACTGCAGTAGGTTCACTCTTTCGTCACCCACTTAATCAGGCACTGAATCCGACCAATGCTCAGCTTAAAGAAATTTTCGAATCCGAATTGATTTTTTCAATTATAGGTTACATATTATGACTGGTAAAATACCAGACCCCAGCCCAGAAGCAACAAAAGAATGTCTCCTAAAGAAAATGGAAGACACATTCATTGCTAATCTAAAATATGCTGCTGATATTTTAAGCAAGGTAAGGAGAGTATTAAGAAAACATTTTAAACATATTTCTGCAGAAATACAGGCAATTAATATGCTGATCTCCGTCATTTGTAGTATTTTTTGTAGTCAAAAAATCAGTGTGCTTTAATCATATTTGAAATATCTTCATATGCAATAGACCAACTATTTCTGCAGATTTACAAGCACTTACGTTGCTGCAGTTTCAGGTGCCAGTGATCTCTGAGAATGGTCCAAGGTCATTGATGAATTTCATGCCTTTGTTGGGTGAGGTCAGCACATTTTAAGAAAAGGCACCTCTTGATGCCCAGAAAAATTACAAGCGCTAGTCAAGTATTACTAATATTTTTAAAAATCTAGGGTAGGAAACCTCAAGACAGAAGGAAAAAAATTGTGCCTAAACCACAATAAGAAAACGCTGGATCATACCAAGCAACATTATTAGGCCTCATATCAAAATCCCTATAAAACCATATTGCAACCAGGCAAACTGGTGCTTATGTTTATAAGGTCATTCCAACAATTAAAGACTGCTACCTTCGCTTATTATACGCAAGATCATTTCCGTAATGGAACTACTTAAGCGAGGATATTCGCACGTCACCCAATATAAAATCATTTAAAGCTGCCTTGGACTCCATTAATATACATAAATTAAGCTCATTACAATATTTAGTTGTTACGCACACTTCAACCTGACCGACGTACGCTTGTAAGAATGCTTTTCTAAAACAGTGTTCCCCAACGAATTGATTAGCTTCCTCCCTCTCAAGTGTACTCTGACAATTGGGTTCTCCACCACTGGTGCCACCATTGACTGTATGATGATCATTGAGTGCATTTTGAATCAAACTATTTTACTGTAATCATCTGATAATGCTGCTATATACCGTAAACATTGATTATTATTATTATTATTATTTTTATTATTATTATTAAACATTAATAAGAAACAGTACAACATTCATTTTTAATGTCAAAGTGTATGATAAAAATTGTGGTTCATATAAAACTTTTTAAAATTATATTTTGTTTTGACATAGGAAGGAATTTTAGCACTTATAGAACCTTTGAACAAGAAAACAGTACCAAATTATTTCTTGAACAGCCAGTATCAAGGTAAAGTATTTTTGGATGGTTCTAATGAATGTCTGTAACTTCATGTTTTAGACAGACCCCTTTGTGAGTGATGATAGAATTCACCTCCTTGTTGTATGAATCTTGAATCATGCTGTGCTTCTATACTGCTTTATACTGAGTTTTATATTACTTTTTACTGATGATCGGTGGTCGGTCGTTAAATTGTAGGGGTTGCAATCCACGACACTTAGGTTTTTCATGGGCTGCAACAACATTGCCAGCAGTCCGAATGAAATTATAGTAAGCAAAATTTGAATAAAAAAGAAATATGTGTGGCACTGTCAAAATTCAAAGGGGTACTAACAATATGGCTAAGCATCCCAGCTAACAATACAGTATTACGTTCTAAGAACGTTATAATAACGTTCGTTATTTTGTAGAACCTAATTTCACAAAGTTTGAACATTCTTACAACGTTGTGTGAATGTCATTTTGTCACATACCTAACTGCAACATTTGCGAACATTATAAGAACATTTTGTGTTAGCTCGGATTTTGCTGCAGAAGTGTCGTCATTGTAAGAAAACATGTTTTCTGTGATAATTACTTCAAGATTGTCTACTCAAATTGGATTGGATTGGATTTATTTGGAGTAAACACCAAGGATAGCCCACAAAAGTCTAGTAGAAGACTATTTCCAGTGGGGTCCTTCTGGTGGTGATTGGGCAGTACACCGAGAGACAATCCTCTACTCTTTCCGAAGAGTGTACCACGTAACGTGCACATGGGCTATAGATACACACAGGACCAACAGCTTAAATGTCTCATCCGAAAGACGGTGTGCTGTTTAACTTGTATTTCAGCCCTCCAGCTGAAACACAAGAAGAGGCAGCGATGGGAATTGAACCAGGGACCTAGTGATCTCCACGGTTCAGCGCACACACAGTGGCTACCACCAGATTAGCCTACTGAGCTAAGCTGCTCTCTTAAATTTAAATTAACCATGTCAAAGAAATGGCTAACATTTAAAACAGAACAGGCCTCTGACAGCACAAAATATGGCCACGACAGTGCTTGGGCTATATACACAAGATTACATTTGTGACCATCAGCCTATATATCTCCCCCTCCCTAGATGTGTATAAGATACATCTACAACTGATGGCATGATGTTTTAAATATTTCTTAAGGCTTTTGAGCAGTTTAAGTTTAAATATCGGCCTTAGAATATACAGCACAAAAAGACACCAATTTGTGGATACCATTTTTGAAAAACATTTTGTCAATTCGTTCATTCATTCCATGGAGACATTATCTCATATATACATTCAAATTATAGCCTAGTATGATTTTTTTGATTTGAAAAGCTTATACAATGCTTGTACAATAGATGAGAGCATGAGCAATTTAACATATGAAATACTGTTAGTATTACAGAAACTAAAGAACGGATTTTGACTAAATTTTGATTTAAACAAATTGATTCCTAAACATTTTCGTTTTTGAAATTTTGAAGTTAATAAGTAAAGTAAAGTAATGTAAAATGTATGTACATTTCCTTCTTAGCTGTTGATATGATAAAGAAAGTTGGACATCCAAACCTAAAATTGCAGATGGTAAGTAAGCATGCTATGTTTCCTATAAATGTTTACTAAATTAAATGGCTTGTTTCTTAATTACCAGATAATATTTTTAAAATTATAATTAATCATTATTATTTATTCATTAATGCAGGATTTATTTCATGTTCAGCAACAGCACGGTAATATAACACACATTATTAAGGAGCTTTATCCCTACATTGGTGAGTATATCAGTATATTAACACAATATTATTTTTATTAATCATAAATTGACAGCTTGACCTCAGTCTTCCATGTTTATAGCTAGGTTGGGGGTGTCAGCGATCAATAGGACCTAAAACGGACCCAGCAAACAAAACTTTATTATGACAATTGCGAAAATTATGAAAGTTGTAGTTATGAAAAAAAATAATTATCACAATGTTTTAAACACTATGTCAAATTAGGTACCTGTAATATAAAAATGTATTTATGGTTCTACAAAAAACGTTTTGATACTTCCCATACATATGAAAGACCTTAGTGGTGTATCGTGCATAGGTTAGATACAGTGGGGTATGCAGGACGCTAGGACCTTTACGTGGTGTATCGTTCCCACCTGGAAGCACATAGTTCCTTTCATACAAGTCCTTTGCATATTGTCCTGTGTATTTTTTGTACTTTTACATATTGTTTTGATGGATAATAGCCTTTAATGGTTTTTTTTTAAAAAATCATGAAAATATAATATTAACTGACATGCACATAAAATCAATTATTCCAAATATGAGCAACAAGTTCTCACAACACTTTTATTACCAGTACTTTGTAATACATGATACTAACAGTATGTTAGTATCATGTATTACAGAGTACTGAAAAGTGTTGTGATAACTTGTTGCTCATATTTGGAATAATTGATTTTTCCTTCTCTTAGTTTTTGTTTTAGCAAAACCAGATTATCGGAAGAGGGCAGAATAAAAATAAAATAAAATTCCATTTCATTTATTTCGTCAGTTAAAACAACAATATAAGGACAAAAAAAAGACAGGACAACACCCTTGTCGGCGACAGGATTAACAAAAAAGCAAACTTAATTGCTGTAGGCAGTTTTTCCTCCGACAAGGGCAGTAAATTTTGTTTTCTTATGTAGCAAATAGATCTGCCAAAATAAAAATAAAACTAATTGGTGAATGTAAAATAGGATGGTTAAATGCTTCAAATTTATATAATTAGGAAGAAATATACATAGCTTATATTTGGAGATATCAAGGCCGCGGAGGACGTAATAAAAATAAAGAAAATGTTTAATTTTTTTCTGAAATTTCCACTTTTTTGTGGTGGCGAGTGCGCTAATTGGCCAAAAATAAAAACACTGTCAACTATTCTGCCCAATTATAGGTCATATACAAGTAGCCCAGGTACCAGACCGAGGACAGCCAGACAGCCCTGGTGAACTCAACTATAACTACATATTCCAACTTCTACAGGAGTTAGGTTACAAGGGTTGGATTGGGTGTGAATACAAACCTACAGGTAACATGAAATTGTTATTAAAACTTTATTACACTTGAATAAGTAGTGGATAAATGAGGAATGAAGTTATGTAAAACCTTGAATTGAAGTTCTGGGCTTCTTTTTATTGCGAAATTTGAATGGGCTTCTTTTCGATGTTGGGCTTCTTTTTGATGTTGGGCCTCTTTTTCGGGCTACTTTTGCAAAGTAAAGAGTGGGGGGAAGGGAGCTTTTCTTTTTTTTTAAATGAATGCTGTAAATTTTGTAAATTTGTACTATTAAACAATAAATAAGGCCACTGTAACATTAATCTATATCATGAATTGTATTTAAATGGCATTAAATCACCTAAACATCTGTATAAAGCAAGCTTTTTTTTAAATTTATTTTGTTTTCTAAAATCCATGTACAGTGTTTTTATTGTATTATTTATAAAAGAAGTCTATCGAGCTATCTTGAAACGAAGCCAATCGGCTTCTTTTCGAGGCTAATTTTGCAAACTAAAGAGAGGGGCTATCCAAGGTTTTACGGTATTGTATTAACGGGTACTGATGGTTAAGGTAGACAGTTGATACATTGCTAAAGTGTGCTGTCCACACTTTCAACATTTTTGTGCCCATATATGGTCATGATGTGATGTCATCATGACCATATTTAGGCATGTCACATGATAAATTTTAATAGAATGTTGTTTTTTTTTATTGTTTTTATGGCAGTTTACCATTAATATCTAATAATTTTTATGTACAGATATTGGTAAGATGCAAGAATTGGATTAATTTTAACCTCATTTTCATCTTTCTACGCAGGAAAAACTAAAGACAGTTTTGCCTGGTTGACACCTTGGAGGAATATGTGATTTATGGTATCAAATGAGGCAATATTTGATAGATTATTATGTCATTATCAACTGAAGCAATAAATGTTAAATATATTCTCAAGCAAAGTAAAGAATTTATATAATATATTCTATATTTTAATTTGATTACGACTTTCAAATGCAAAAAATGACATAGATTATGGGGTCCAGTGACCCCTTTATCCCCTTGGAGGGTTATCAGCAACCCTAGACCATGCCTCTTTACATTCTCAGTGGGGGGGGGGGGGACATCAGGCTAACGATTTATAATAGCACCAATTCCAAATTAATATGATCAAAGGCACTGTCCCTTATTACCGTTTTGCCTCCAGTAGTTGTTTTTTCTTACAACATAACTGAATAAAATGTAATTTAATAATATTGAGAGCTGTCGATTCAATGTTATTTTTTAATGATAACCCAATTGAATATTTATACAAACTTATTAGATGTTTGCTAAAGGGTTGTGTTGATTCTTTTATATTATTATTAAACATCTTCTTGAAGTTAAAGCCTCACTCTTGTTCAATTGTGTGTGTGTAAGCAATCATATGCTAGACTAGTAAACTACTGGATTTAAGGCTAACAAATACCAAACCAAAAAAAAACCAAATACACATTATAATTTCTATTTTATTCAACTGATAAATTCTTATGAATTTAACATGACAATAAATCTCCCCTTTAAACAGATTTGAATAACTATGCAATGCAATCATTGATATCAACAAGCTAAAAAAAAAGTCTGAAATTATGAACTCCCCAAGTTACTGTTCTTTCTTCAAAACAAGTTGTAACAAATACAAAATAGGCACACACACACCATTCAAGAAAAAAAAAAGTAGCCTGACTTAACTGAGTTTAAGATAACACATTGTGATCCACTTCAAAACAATACAATGACAAATCCTTTCCTGCTTTGCAACCCATCTCCTACATTGCCTAAATTACTTAAAATATAGCCTAATGTATAATAATCTAATTTATACAAACTTCAACCATACATAGACAATTCAATACAATACATACCATTATACAAATCCAGGATTAAAATTAAGCAAAAATGCAAATTACTTCCTGCTTTAACTACACACAAATCACCACAACAATAATGCTTTTACAATAGGTTGTTCCACCATTAATAAAATATAAAAATGTGGGTTACATTGCAACAAGTTGAGAAATACAACATTCTCATTGTCAACAACCCAAAAACAATTGCGATACAGGAGTTCTTTTAAAAAAAAGTTATTTAATAACAATTTTAGTTTTACATTTTTTTTTTCTTTTTAGTTTAATTTTGATGTTTGCAGCCTTACACAACATTATGAGGTGATGGGATTTCAAGTTTTTAGTACTGTACTGATATTTAAAATATTAGGAAGGGTGAGGGGGAAACTATTAGAAAGGGTGAGGGGGACTGACATATCGATGAGAGTCAAAATGAATATTACATGAACTACGATACTCTTGATAACCATCCTAGTGATTTTGCTGCTTCGTTTCTCAACAAGTCTCGGATATTTTTGGTTGTAGGCTAATTTACATACTAGTGACAATATAATTTACAGAAGGAACAGGTTTTAATAGCAAAGCTTTGGTAAATATCCAAGAAATACTTTTCTTTGAAGTATTTTCTCATTATCCAAAAATAAACATCTCATAAGATTAAATAACACAAGATGTCATATCTCTAATGCATAGAACTCTTATGTAATACCAACGTACACCCAATCCCAGTGTCAACTTTTCCTACCTGTGGAAATGCAACATTCACCCCTCATTGATGCAATTGTAAGCCACTTTAAATAATAATTGTATAACTTAGCAATCTATTCAACTAATTCAGTTTAACATTTACTGGTATATATTACATGTTACTAAATTTGGTGTGGAGAAATGCCTCCATCAGTGGTATAAAGTTCATAAATAGTTGAGAAAACATATATTTTTTCCTATATACTATATTTTTGCATATACAGTACATAATTGACATGGTTACACAAAACCTGGTAAAATTCATTGAAATCAACAATTGAATTGTCAGGCCGTAAGACTGAGTTTTACTGAAAACATTTCTTTATCAACTCTGAAAGGTAACAGGTTTCACCTCTGAACCTATTATCTATCTATTCAACACAAAAAAAAACCCCGTTAAAATGTACCAAAATATGAGAACCTTAGTATGTGGACCTCTCCAAAGTGTGAAACTTATCAACGAGAACTGGGCCAGTAAAACAAACTTGTTCCACATACACAAGTGTGTACACTGCAATTTTGTTTGAACAATATTCACGATATCCAAGGGTCGGGATTAGAGGAACATTCCATTCCTCCTTTAACCCAACAAGTTACACTCTATACATTTAAAAGGTGACTAAATAATTATATAATTTGATTTTCCACCAACTTTCTCCAGCGACATATATACTGCATGGAGCTCAACATGTAATACAGAGTCTCCCTCTAATTAAAGACCACTTTCCTGTGTCCCACATTAACAAATTTCTTTTTATTTTTATTATTTTTAATTATAGACCAAGGCTGCTAAAGACCATGGAAACCCCAGTCCCAAAATTGGTCTTTAATTGGAGGGAGACCTGTATATTGTACCAACCCTTCAATTTTTTAAAATGGTTTGGCCACTTAAAAAGAAATATGTGCAGACTTGCAGAAATGCATAGTTAAATAGGTTTTTTTTGTTATTGTTTCCAATATAACAAACTTTTATACAAAGTCAATCAAATTAACTCCAGTGAGAAGAAAATGCATATACAGATAATTAACTCCTTAGAGTAAATCTTACTATAACTACAAGATAAGGCGGCAGCTCAATTGAACACCATGTTACAAATTTTTAAATACACCAACCATATACAAACCTTCCAACAATAACAAATAAGTTTTAGATAGAGTATGTTTTTTTTTTGCACATATTTAGAACTAATTCAACATCTGTACAAATTATGTTTATAAATAAAAAAAAAAAGTACATAACTTCAAGAAACGTCAGTGAAAGACTGAAAAATGATCATTGGTTAAAAACAATATATATATACTGTATACAAATTTCATATTCACACTGTATGTACTTTTGTGTTTCTCCACAATTATCTGAGGCCTGTGCTCCAATAAACAATTTAATTAAATTGAGTGAAGAAAAGTATATTCATATAATTATTTCAGAAAACATAAATCCTATTTTTATCATTCATTACAAACTAACACATCCAAGATTGATTGAAATACACCAAATACACTAATAATTACCAAACCATGTAAGATGCCTTCACTCCTCATAAGTACATCTACCTAATCCATTCCTCACTTGCATTCTGATTACAAACTGTTAAGGGTGAATAAATGGTTTTCTAAGCTACAATGTTCAGTATATCCTTCGTCTTGGCGTACTGACACTTGCAACTACATTTTTTCTTTTGAACGGTCGTTATCGTTGTCTGTCAAAAACGAGCACAAAAACTAAGTAAATGTTCTCTAAATGTATTAAAACTACAAGTTGATTTCTGTCTTCGCCTTTTTTGCATCTGGTTCTCCATTTGTATGCTCGTTTAAATCTGATCCCTGGTTTACGTCCATATGGTTAACAGACGAGGAATATTTCTTCACACCCCTACTGTCTACTTTATCTGAAAAAAAAAATTAGAGATTTTAGATTATCCTTTTTTGTCCCAACTCCTTTGGCAGGGCCACTGGAAACACAGGCAACCTCAGTGTGTCAACATGTAACAGATATGTGTCCTATCCAGTTGTTTGAATAAATTTGAGCCCAATTCCAACGCTGGCCGGGTTTTACTCGGGGTCTTCAGTGTGCAAGAAGCAGTAATGGCAGGCACCAAAATTCAAAATTGAGGGGAGGGGGGCAAAGAAGTAACTGTCAGGGATGGAGACGCTGAACTAGCTCAGCCCCACCATGGTTGAGGCCGAGGTAAGAAAGTTTATGATTATGGCACCTCTACATGGCCAGAATTAGCACTCTCAAACCTAAATTTTGATTATGATTTTGTCTTTTTATTCATTTTTTTACGATTTTCAAAAATTAAGGGAACCCAGGTTGCCCACCCCCACCCTGAATCCAACACTGAGCAGGAACATAATCACTTTGCTAAATCCTGTATTATATAATGCATCATTATTCATTTTGGTATTCTACGTTTATCGGTTTTAATTTTTCAAATGAATAGCAAAATATGAACCTACCCATTACAGCAATGGGCGTTTCTCCCGTTGCTGATGCTACTCGATGTTCAATCAGGTAGAACATGTACTCGTCGTAGAGTAGACGTATCAGGTGAAAGGAGCCAAAACTAGCAGCGCTTCTGAGGGTAAGATCACGGATCACCATCGAACTGTGGAACACAAAAAATACTAATTTCTACTGGTTCATTGAATTTCAAAAAGCAATGACACATTTAGGTTTATAGACTTCACTTCAAAAAATCCTTAAATAGATTACTAGCCAGTTTAATGGTCTATGCAAAAAAACATAGGAATGACACTATATATTGTTTGCTAATTGGAAAAGAAAACTAGTTTTCAGCAAAAATTTGTGCATTGAACTGTACATCAAAAGTAAGCAACTTAAAAAATATTTCAAAATAAAGGTTGTCTTTTTATCGTGTCCACCTTCGATTGTTGCAGATATGAAGTAAGCACAGGCCATGGACCTGCTCTGGTCTTATGGCACCTCTACATGGCCAGAATTAGCACTCTCAAACCTAAATTTTGATTATGATTTTGTCTTTTCATTCATTTTTTTACGATTTTGAAAAATTAAGGGAAACCAGGTTGGTCCCCCACCCCCACCCTGAATCCACCACTGAGCAGGAACATAATCACTTTGCCAAATACTGTATTATAGAATACATCATTATTCATTTTGGTATTCTACGTTTATCGGTTTTAATTTTTCAAATTAATAGCAAAATATGAACCTACCCATTACAGCAATGGGCGTTTCTCCCGTTGCTGATGCTACTCGATGTTCAATCAGGTAGAACATGTACTCGTCGTAGAGTAGACGTATCAGGTGAAAGGAGCCAAAACTAGCAGCGCTTCTGAGGGTAAGATCACGGATCACCATCGAACTGTGGAACACAAAGAATACAAATTTCTACTGGTTCGTTGAATTTCAAAAAGCAGTGACACATTTAGGTTTATAGACTTCACTACAAAAAACCCTTAAATAGATTACTAGCCAGTTTAATGGTCTATGCAAAAAAACATAGGAATGACAGACACTATATATTGTTTGCTAATTGGAAAAGAAAACTAGTTTTCAGCAAAAATTTGTGCATTTAACTACATCTAAAGTAAGCAACTTAAAAATATTTCAAAATAAAGGTTGTCTTCTTATCGTGTCCACCTTCGATTGTTGCAGATATGAAGTAAGCACAGGCCATGGACCTGCTCTGGTCTAGGCATGATGACAATAATGATACAAGTATTCCTTGTATACCTTGTGGTGGTGGTAGAATTGACATTACCCAGGGCAGCGAAGAGGACGCTGCTACGGTGACCCCAATAAAGGTCTGAAATCCCAGAATGGCATTAAACACATACATGTTGATTAAAACAGGGAACAGGCCTAAAGCTTGTTTAGCAACACCTCCCCTCACCCCTCCCTCTAAATCCATCTCTGAACAATGCTCATACATGATAGTTACAGATAATTTGCTCACCTGTAAAAGGACCACTTGAGCAGGAATTGTCTGGCTGCCTTAGCGAAGTTTGGAGAGTTTTCATGAGGTTTGAGTACTTGGGTGACCACACCTTCTAGCCAAGCTGCCCACTGCTCTAAGGAGTTCTGCTGCTGAAGAGTGGTCTTGAAATCTTGCTCTAATCGCTGAACCATCTGGTCTTCACACTGACACACCCATGATGCTTGTTCCTGAAAATAAACATATATGAATATGAACATTTAAAAATATATATTTTGTGTTCAAGTATCGACCATGTATGACGAATCTGTATTGTAGCAATGTACTCTGCGTATATATGGTGCTTGCAATGTCAAAACCCGCTTTAGCCGCCAAAACAGGAAAAGTGACTTTTTAATATTTATATTGTCCACTGTACTGTAGCAATCAAATAATCTTTAGAGTGGAAAACCAGAAAGGGGAGAAAATAAAAACAACACAGATGAAACCAAACACCACCACGCCGCTCCCCAGCAATTTTAAGCACAAGCCCGCCAGGAAGTTTTTGCTTTGTTCGATAGGTTATCGGGTGTGGCGCTAGGGGGGAGAAGACCGGGGGAGAAACAAAGATTATGTGTTTTTTCTACATATTAGTAGACCTAAAATCGATTAAGTAAGCCTTTGAAACCCATAAATTGTCAAAATTTTTTGGGGGCCTACGCCTTTTTGGACCACGTTTGTAACCTTTTACCATGCCCACTTTCCTTTTGTCGGGGAAATCTGAACCCTGGTCGGGGCATCGATCCCCCGTCGGGGACCTCCCCCTCCCCCACCGTCGGGCAAATCCTGGCGCCACCCCTGTAGGTTATTTAATGGAATCGACCTACTATTGCCAACATGTTTTTTATTTGTGTTTTTTTTCATTGTAGTTTGATGCTCTTATCTTGTTTTTTCTTATGTTTATCTTAGAGATCCCTCGATAGTGTTCCATTGGTAATCCCTTGAGGGCTTTTTGTTGTATATTTCTTTATCCTGAAACGTGGTAATAAATTATAAATAAAGTTATGAGTATATTACTGCTTCTCTGTACTAAAGTATACAATACCGCCAGATTCTTATGCTAATTACTCAGTTAAGCATTAAGCAACAGTTAGTAGATATATGCTATTCGACAATGTCTAAAAATCATAGGAGTGATGTTTTGCCCTACCTGACGTGTAATCGTACTGAATACTCAGTACGTCCCCAAATACTAGCGAAAAAAATCGCAAGTAATTCAGGTGGGAATCAAACCCACAACCTCCAGGTATCTAGCCTGATGTCTTAACCACTAGACCACCGAGCTTGCGCTTGGTGACTAGTGATGAATTCGATCACCTAGTAGCAGTGGGTACTGCAAGTGTTCTTAGGATGAGTCTAAAAAGTCACAACGAACAGAACAAAAACGCGAGAGAATATTAAAATGAATTAAAGTGCACATTTGTTTAGTTGAAGAGTCAACAGCAGAGTACAGAAAATTGTTCTACAGCCAACTGATATTTATCGATGTATAAATTGGATGAGTGTCAAAATTTCTTGAATCTTTTGCAGATAATCTTTTAAAGATGGGCCATCATGACGGAGAATGAGTTACTTGCTTGGTATCCAGTGTGAGAACAGAAGGGAGTTGAGTTGTTCATAATAAAAAGAATTTCACAAATTTGTTATGTCTACAATGTACCTCTACTTTGAAATGTTAACAATGCCATGTGAAGTGTAAGTACATAGACCAGCATGTGTCTCATGATGTAATGCAAGACATGTTGAGATATTCAATATTGTCACTATTTGTTTTTTTATGTGCAGGGATTGAATACTTCTCTGTAATTTACCATGTTAATTTATTTTTCATTTTAATATTGAATAGTTTTCAGACTTACTTGAACATTGGCAAAGTCCACTCTGTTGAGATCACTGAGCATCTGACTTATTTGCGAGGTATTTTGCAGGACAGCTCGTGCGGCTTGGGCAAGATGGTTCAGAGAGGTATATCGGCGTAAAGTCTGCGCAAACGCGGTCACCACACCATTCTTTAATGAAAGAGTCATAAATGGATATTGATTTACAATGCAAAATTTTGTTGACAAAAGTCATGTAAATTCACGACAGCCTACAATTTATGAATCTTCACTCCAGAAGCTAAACAATTTTTAAAACCTATATTTGACCACTCTAGCAAAAACAGGTTCTTGACTCAAAAAAATTATAAATGACATTATTATAGTTGTATTATTATAAATTGTTTCAAAATGGTTAACAAATGGTGACGATATGATAATTGGTATTTTCAGTCCAACATGCATTAACATGGTCAATACATGGAAATTTTAGCTGATTTGTATATATTTTTTGTTTGAAATGTCAAAATTGTTGAAATCTATTTTATTGCACTAAATTAACCATTGTATCTATACAACAGTTATTTTTTTGTCAAAGAAAATTTGAATCTTGACAGGGCTTCAATAAATGAGTTCGTACTTCACTGCGGTCACAGGATTGAGAAAATTTACATTTTAATAGCATAATACGGGCTCACCAAAAATTATCCTGTGAACATATGAAGAAGTAGTTTTACGATAGATTTAAGAAAGATATATTAGAAATGAACATGCAAAAATGCAAAGCAGCAGTTTTCTACCTTAAGTGTGTACATTTCATGGGGTATGCCAGTCATGCTGTTCTTAAGCCAAGTTTCCAGGCTCTTTGCAAAATTCCTAATGGCTTGAGTCAACGCACCTGTATCAAAAGTAAAATCAATCGA
The DNA here is from genome assembly GCF_011630105.1 of Anneissia japonica. Taxonomy (NCBI): domain Eukaryota; kingdom Metazoa; phylum Echinodermata; class Crinoidea; order Comatulida; family Comatulidae; genus Anneissia; species Anneissia japonica. The sequence continues at coordinate 424,339 of NW_022734345.1, read as the reverse complement.
CTTTGCTTTTAAGAAACATTAACATAAATATAGATCAACCACAACACAGTATATCTTTTCTGTTACTTTACAATGTACAGTAAAATAAATGGCCAAGGGAGACTAAAAGAGAGACAGTAACATTAATAGATGCAAAAACCCATCAACTTTCTTATCAGTATGCCCAATTTAGTGCAATGGTTACATGTAAGCTGGTTGCCTCCAGAAAATATTGCCCAAGAATTTCCCTCCACATGACTTAAGTATAAAAAACATACGATAATCTTATATATTCATGTTTCAGGTATTTTAGAAGGAATTGTAGGTAAAATTTTCCTGAGAGGAAAATATTCAAAGGAAAAACTGGGGAGGGGGTGGAGTGCTAGCCTGCTCCTATTTAAAGGGCAATGAAATGGTTCTTACTGTAAGTCAGTATTCTCTCTTGAAAATAATTACAAGAAGTTGCTTACTTGGAATAGGTCTGAGGACATCTGGAATAAGAACCTCTACTAATCCCTGGTACAGTACATGGTCATAATGCTTGATGTAGTTGAGAATTGGCTGCGATTTTGATAAGGCTAATAACTTTGTTTTGGCCAATCGCTTCTCTGGATCTGCTTCGCTGCAAATAGCAAAAACAATAAAAGCATGAACAACATAATCTAGTCCTACCTTGAGTATAATCGATTTCACGTTTCAATTAAATTTAATGATGTTTATGCATACTATAATAATTTTTCACAAGTTATACAAAATTACTATAAGATTTTTTTTCCACTATTTCCAGCCATATATGGATTTTCCATAACTTTTTCCAGCATATTTCCATAACTATGAAAAAAACAATCTTGTTTATACAGAGCTACTACTAAAAACATGTATTCATCTTGGCTTACTTCGTGGTAGCTGTACTATCTGCTGGTTGGTTCCGCCAGAAGGTCTGCCAAAGGGCTTCAATCAGTGAGAACTGCAGATTCACAACCACGTCTAACACAGCCTAGAAAAAAATGCCAGACATCATCAATCATTCCTCAATCATAACCAATTTAGTGCCTCATATGCAAACGATTGGGTTTTTTCATTACGATAATTTGAACTCCTCAAACTTCTGGCAAACATAAACATTCAATATTTAAACACCATTTAATACATTCCATATCGGTACACCAATGGGCTAGGTTTAATTTTCGATGATGACTGTTATCATACAACAAAACCAGTCATTTGTAGTTTCAAATTGAAGAAATCAGACTTTAAATATATGTTACTACAATATGTTTAGAGACAATTTGATCCAGGGTAATTATGTAACAGCAGTAAAAGGAAACGAGGATCACACGTGTTAGTATAATTTGCCCACCATCTTGAGACCATCTTTGGGGCCTGAAAATTTGGGGTGTTCTCAATGCTTAGAGGGTGTACAATTTAGTGATAATAGACTGAAGATTGTTATTTGGCTCCTTCAAAAAGTGGTCTCGAATTAGAGGGTGTACAATATTTTTAAATATCGTACAAACTGTGTATTCTCATAGCTACATCCATAGTGTAATCTGCGTGGTAGTAGAATCTCAACGATAAAAATAAAATGGATGGCTGCACTTTCTCATTCCATGGTTGTGCACACATAATGGTTCCCAATTATATTAGTGCTATGTTGCTGCTTTGTATTTTATATAATTATGAAAGAAAGTGTAAGCTAAAAGATAATTAATCATTCCCATAATTCCTTGTATATTAAGTGAATCAACTTTCATTCTTATCTTTAAAACTATAAACATTATCAATTACGGGTAAATAGTTTCATCTGGTTTCCAATAGTTGATTCAATAAATAATTTCTTGTGTTAAACCAAATATTACTTACTGTTTTTGCTGTTGACAGTTTATCAATATCAGCTAATAAAATTGTATAGTATAGGTCTAACTCTAATTAAAGATCCCTCCAATTAAAGACCACATTTTTGTGGCCCCAAATAAATGGCTATCTTTTATTTTTATAAGAATTTTTCTTATTAAAGGCAAAAACTGCTGAAGACCTGAAAACTCCAGTCCAAAAAGTGGTCTTTAATTAGAGGGAGACTTAAATTTCAAGACGCGTACCTCGCAGTGTTCTCTGTAAAGTGTCTTAAACATGACAATATCGGCTTTCGTTATTCCTTCCGGGAGTTCATTTTCATTAAAATTGATCTCATCAAATGAAGGCAGCGCCAATGACGCATCACCCAAGAACTGCTGATGCTGCTGCGTTTGAGTCTGGGGTTGTGGGTCAACGAGGACTGTCGACTGGTCGTCTGTGGACATTACATCCTTACCTTCACCAACTGGTTGTACACTGTTGGGCTTGAATCTGCAACAATAAATAAAAAAACACTTAGTTGTAAATAAATGTGGTATTGTGGAAAGAAATGATCTTCCTCTCTCAGGGTTATGGTTTTAGTTCATATGCTGGTCACCTTTAAAGTCATCTGAATCACAATTAAGAGGATTGGTTTTGTTTTTTTTTATTTTTTTATTTTTTGTCACCCTCCACCAAGTAATTTATGCATTTACAGCTGTCTGCCTGTTAGCAGGAATATGCAAAAACAAATGAATGCATCACCATAAAGAGGAGGTGATTACATTTTGGGATGAAAAAGTCAGAAAGACAAGGTCAAGGTCACAGAATTTTGTTAACATACACTCTATAGAGTGAGTGTTCTTGTTTAGCTCAATTTTGTTCATGATTACTAACGCCTTACATCATTGTGAATAACAATGAAAAAAAATCTACAACTGAGGGGGTTCTTGAGTAAGACTTTTTAGGGCTCTATCATCAGGGGGCTGCCTGGGTCTGAGTAGAGAGCTCAGTGGGGCAAAAAGGGACAAACCCTCGCTCAGGCATTTTTGACATTCTAAGTAAGAGCATATTTTGATGGGTTTTTTTACATGCCCTGCACCTCATAAGGCCTCACTTGGTCAATTTGGAGAAAAATGAAGAATACTGATAATTATCCCACTCCCCTGGATTTAGTCAGTGAGGGCTCATAGTAGTTAAGCCACTGTTCATGCCGATATTCTGTACCAATCAATGCGCGTGTAATTGTACAGACCTTTTGCCTGTGTTGAGAGGTTGCTGTCGCATTGCTGTGTGTCCAACATCATCTTGGTACATATTCAGCGGTGACGTACTCTTGATCCGAATACCGTAGTAATGATATTTAGAGTTTCCTCTGTTGAATAAAGTGAACACTTTCATATAAAATCATATTTAGTAATTTTACAAACACAAAGGTTCTTGAGATTGGTTTCCTTAAAATTGCTACACTGTCGCTTCAGTGTTTTCAGTGCAATCAGTGAAAATCTCCTATTCGAGCGAACAATCAGCATCACTGAAAGCTGTCGGCGATAACATGTAGTGATTGTATGGAAACCAAGCTTTAAAGAGATTTTACTGCTACTAAACGCAACAAAAATTCATCAGGAAAAAAGAAACAAGAATCAAACCAATCCAAAAATAAGTTACATGAAAAAATGAAATAACACTCTGATGCAAAGTGTAAAATTCTAATTATTTTTATTTTTAAGACTCAAGTTTCAATATAATTTATTGCAATTGAATGGAATTTTTGAAATATTAACTCTTTAAAATTCTACATGAACTACTATATACTGTTATATTCAATGTGCAAATTAAAGGTATAATTAAAACGAAAATGATTTACCTTGTACCTAAACGCCTAGTCCTCAAACCTAAGAACACAGAACGAATAAGCTTTCCAAATGACGCGGCGTTGACCGGATCTAGTTTCTGCTCAGTGCAATGTCTTAAATAATGAGCGTACAGAGTGCTTCTGGGAAGGCTCACGCCTTCTGCTGTTTCATAATTGTCTATAAGCCATTGTACCTGAAAAGATAAGAATCATGTATAATTAGCATTTATTGCTTTTCTTATACCCACTGATCTCTATTTTAATAGCTGGATTGCTCATTGGCTGGTTTTAGTTAGGCCTCCAGTACAATTTGCAAATACTAAAGTGAAGTACCAGTTTAGTCAAGTTTTTGTTACCATTTGTTTAAATTAGTGTTAAAAATATTGATTCTTGCAATATGTGTTAATAACAATTTTAACAACGCATCTTCGATCGCGCCTTTGTAAACTGCATAAATAGGCGCGTCAAGTGGTTAGATAATTTGAAAAAAAAAATCCTTACGTTAAATTTTAATTTATTATCAAAAATTATTGTAAGAATCATTATTTTTAACAATAATTTAAAACAAATCCTAAAAGAAACTTTTCTAAATTGATACTTCACTTGGGCTCCCCAACATGGCATCGATGGCTCCATTTGTTTTCTCTACAATGATTGGCTGATGAGCAATCCAGCTATTATAGTAGAGATCAGTGGTCAAACCTCAAAACTCTTAGCCATACATAGGGTGTACAAGGTACCATGAAATTAAATAAAATACAAACTAAACATCAGGCCTGGAAAAAATTGTTTGTGCCTCCGACCACGAAGATTATCTTGATCAAATGCCTCCAAGACCAAATGTTATCTTTAGACTATTATAGCGAAACAGTAGTACATTTAGTGGTTTGAAGAAAAGCAAAAATATATAATTATGCATTAAATTGTGATGTGTAAAAAAAAAATTTTTTTTAATTGTTTTTTTCTGAAATGCCTCCGGGTTAAAAGTCAATGTCTCCGACTGCCAGTCGTGTGGTCACGCAATTTTTCCAGCTCTGCTAAACACTGAAACTAAATAAGAGAATTTCCTCACATGTTCACTTACAGTTGCTGGTGATGCTCTGGTCATGTGACTAATCGGTGACAAATGGTGGTCATCCATATGACCTGCGACCACATAAGTGTTACCCTGATTTGTGATGATCGGTGAACCAGATATTATATGCGTGCCTAAGAGACCAGTTGTATTTCCTAGAACTGTAGATCCTCCAATAACTGAATTAGATGAGCCAATGGTCTGTACCCCTCCTACGGTTCCAGTGGACACTACCACACCAGCTGTACTACCAGCTGGTGCTGTGAAGTATGTTGTTCCTTGAACTTGCGGTGCCTGGGTGTACATCGTGGTGGAGTCGCTGTAGCGATAAGGCCTGTTTTAGATTGGTTTGGCATAGAGCGGCCACAAGAAAGATGGAGTGAAGGATGAAGAAATAAGAGGATGGAAATTTGGAAAGGAAAAAAATATATGAATGTCAATACAAGCAATGAAATGCAAACAATAACATTTAAGCATGCAGTGATCAACATGTAAAGTATGCAAATATCAACGGTCCAGAATAGACACATTCCCCTAGGTTGGTCACGCAACGTATAGTGGGCATCATTTGCAAATATGCAGCGCCAGCGACGCTTGGTAATAGGAAAACGCATGGCTTCTTCGGAGTGTTTGTGCTGACGCACATATTTGATGTTGAATAATGTTGGTTGAAATGCCAGTAACTACACCAAATTGATTGGAAATTGAAATTCAGAGTTTTGCCATAATGGTTTGCTAATGCTCCAAGAGATACTGACCCCAAACATTGAGATTTTCCGAAAAATGCAAGGCCTAGGCCCCTGCATGTCTACGGCCTGTTTAGGTATGCAAAGAGTCTTTGATCCGCAAACTGTGATTTTGACACGCTACAGTTTTTAGGCTGGCTTAGGTTTACGAAGGACCACGTAAATTCTGAAGCATACAAAGCACATTGAACGCTAGAATAAGTAAATAAACACTTATTGAACAATCGTAATGCCTTTCCTTGCAGTTTGTATTTCTCACTTTGATGGTGGGCAAGTGTTTTCAAGACCATAACATTACCCTTTCCTATACTTTAACATTGATCGTACTGTAAATTCTCCACTACATGTCACATGACTGGCTGTAAACAAACCTCGCGGAATGTATCTATTGGACTTTTGCTGAATTTCAGATGTAGAAAGTCTCATTCAATACATTCACTTGTAACCGACTCTAGACTACCATAACCCTAAATTTGTCGCCATTTCCAATTTTGGCCTAGCACTCACAAAGTTTGTAAATCAGCATTTTAATCATTTTCTGATTTTTATATCTATTGCCCCTGCGGAGGTCAGCAGACACTTAGCTATCATCCGGAAAGTTACTTGTGAGAGTAAACCAGGTGAGGTGCAGGTTGGGATATTGTGCCATAAGCAAAGATTTTTCTCGCTCGGGCAAGGTTTTACCTTTATATCAGAGTGGTCTCCGAAAAGGCATTAGAAGGGGTTTAGCCAGAAAAATGAAAAACATGCTGTAGTTTATTGCAACATTTGATAGATTTGAATAATATACAGAATTTGCTAAAGGTAAACCAGGCCCAACTAGGCTAGGCCGAGCTGAGTAGGCCAAACCGTCCCAAGCCGTGACCGACAAGTGGCCGTCCTAAATAATTGTTGGCAGTCCTAAATAATTGTTGGCAGTCCAAAAGACGGCCGGACGGCTCGCTGGCCAAGCCCTTGGGCAGTAGACACATGCTTACGCTGGGAGCCTAATGTTTTTACAATTTACGAAAGTGATGTTTTAAAGAGTAATAATTTTAAAATTTAAAATTGCCAAAAAAAAACTCAATTTAGAATTTTTCTAACAAATGGAAGGTTTTGCCAGAGCCGGTCACATTTATGTGTTGGCGTGTCAGCAGACAATGATAGCATACATGAAAATGATTATCTTTTATACATATTAGTGATAATGATAACAAAAACATCACTACTCAAGGTGAAACTAAAAGAAATAAATGATCTATATTTAGACTAATTAAAGTATCGAGCTATATATACCATAAATAATTTAGGTATGGTATTTAAATCACTATTTAAAGTCTTCAATAAGCGTGACCTATTCAATTTCTTTTTTCCATATGGCATGCAGATCAACCAGCAAGAAGCAACAATATAATTCCATGCTAAAATATCTAGCATAAAAATAGGTCATGTATGCATACAAAATTACTAGTATGTACTACAGGCCTACATAAGCTTCCATGACTAACGGTGATTATGCTTTTTAGTAAAATACCATAAGTAAATAATATTGAAGACATAGAGCGGCTATGCTATAAAATATAGGCTGGATGTTTTAACAACACAGTATCAAATCAACTCAGTACAGAATACTTAGTCATTAATATGATGACATAACTATTAATAAATTTTTGGTTTGGTTTTAAAAATTCAGCATTCTTCACAAGGTATTATATTCCACAATATTTAAGTAAGTACCAAAGATTAAGTACTGAATAATATACAATTAATTTATTTTTGTTTATAAGTTTTAACATAATCCATATGTATGATCAATAATTTCATATTGAAAGTATAAACTGTCAAAAAAACTATAAACCGACCAAAAGAAAAAAAATTGCTTGACCTGCATGACTAATAAGTTTCAACTGACAATTAAAACTAGAGACAGAGAAAAAAACCAAACTACCGACACCAATTGACAGACATTAAAATATTGTAATACAAATCTTGCACTTAAATTTCTGTATCTTCCTTATAAAAAATCTGAAAATTATTGGAAAACATTTCTTTTTTATCTGTGAGTTGCTTATTGAAAGTTGGTAATTTAATTATTTTAATTTTTGAGGTTTTCCTATCAATTGTTTTTATGGAAGTGCATAACTTGAAAAAGAAATCAAAGAAAACATTAAAATATTGTAATACAAATCTTGCACTTAAATTTCTGTATCTTCCTTATAAAAAATCTGAAAATTATTGGAAAACATTTTTTTTTTTTATCTGTGAGTTGCTTATTGAAAGTTGGTAATTAAATTATTTTAATTTTTGAGGTTTTCCAATCAATTGTTTTTATGGAAGTGCATAACTTGAAAAAGAAATCAAAGAAAAAATGCTTCACAATGTGTTTGAGCATTGTATTAAATACTAAATTTGTACAATTATTTTTGAAAGTGATACATGTTCATTGTACAGTCTTTATAATCTATAATTCCATGTTTTCTACATACGTCAATATAAAACCAATACAACTTAAATTCAGAAAACATGAAAAAAATATTTAGTTTAGTTCTACTACACGCAATTACCATAGTAAACAATGCAGAATAGCATGCACACGGATATAAATACTATCAAATCATGCAAAGGGTATTAGTTAGCCAACAAAAACACAAAAACAAACAGACTACATCTACTTTCAACCAATTGGCTTGAAATCACAAGATCACTTGAATATGCTATTAAAGAGAGGAGTGAGGTAGGGTTGTAATGTGTAAACAATCATCCTTAGTTGTGCTCGTTGAATTAGATGAAAGAACATTATATCAGCCTCAAAACGTACTCGAAAAGCAACCCAATGAGTTTTCATTCAGGGCTAAAAAAATAATTTAGATTACAAAAACAGTATCAAAATTGTACAATTTGTATCATAGATTTTATTTACTATGAAGGTGAAACTCCAATTGCAAACCAAAATCGAATTTTCATATAAGTAGTAGTGTGATTAATCAAAAATTCCTTGCAAACACTTTGAATATTTAATTTGTACGATAGCAAACATCAAGAGAGCCAACTGGTTAGTGCTGCAGGCACAATGTGGGGACCATTGTGTAGCGCCGATAATCGTGTGAAAACACGACGACGGCCAACGACATGGGGTCGGTGCACAACTACAGTTTGGACACAGCACAAAAAATTTTCACTTCACGGCACACGACCACAAGCTGTCTAATGGTGTATCTCACATAGTGCCATTAGCGAAGATGGTCTGCTGGTTATCGTTGTCGGTCACATACTGCAAATGGTTGGAGAAGACAGACTGTTGTTGTTGTTGCTGCTGTTGCTGCTGCGATGGTTGAGCCGTTTGAAGTGTAACTGTGTTTGTACTTGTTGTAGAGTCCTTTAGGACTTCGTTTGTAGAATCTGTAAATTAATCAAATTTTGTTTAAAGCAGGCTTTTAGTTTCCACTAAATATTAAAATTGATAAAATATTTTTTCTATAAATAACAGATGTATAGTATAAAAATTCATTTCAATAGACCCTTAATAAGAATTTTGGTAGGAAAAGGCACAAAAATTAGTACAGTAGATATTTGGTATGTTTTTCATTGGAAGTTAACCCTCTAGATACCGTCTTCGACTGTAGTCGAAATTGACCTCAAACCGAGAATTCCCATTTTCGACTGCAATCAAAATTTAGTGACTAAAAAATAGGTGGTTTTCAAATCGCTCTTCTGTTTTTATTTTAGCT